>NW_027397066.1:130965120-130999790 GCF_003265705.2 Callorhinus ursinus
AAAAAAAAAAAAAGAAGAAGAAGATAGCAGGAGGAGAAGAATGAAGGGGGGAAATCGGAGGGGGAGATGAACCATGAGACACTATGGACTCTGAGAAACAAACTGAGGGTTCTAGAAGGGCGGGAGGTGGGAGGATGGGTTAGCCTGGTGATGGGTATTAAAGAGGGCACGTTCTGCATGGAGCACTGGGTTTTATATGCAAACAATGAATCATGGAACACTACATCAAAAACTAATGATCTAATGTATGGTGATTAACGTAACAATAAAATTTTTTTAAAAAATAGAGCTACCCTATGACCCAGCAATTGCACTCCTGGGTATTTACCCCAAAGACACAGATGTAGTGAAAAGAAGGGCCACATATACCCCAATGTTCATAGCAGCAATGTCCACAATAGCCAAACTGTGGAAAGAGCCAAGAAGACCTTCAACAGATGAATGGATAAAGAAGACGTGGTCCATATATACAATGGAATATTACTCAGCCATCAGAGAGGATGAATACCCAACTTTTGCATCAACATAGACGGAACTGGAGGAGATTATGCTAAGTGAAATAAGTCAATCAGAGAAAGACAACTATCATAGGGTTTCACCTATTTGTGGAACATCAGGAATAGCGTGGAGGCCATTAGGAGAAGGAAGGGAAAAATGAAGGGGGGGGAAATCAGAGAGGGAGACGAACCGTGAGAGACTCTGGATTCTGGGAAGCAAAAAGTGAATCTTAATGCGTGAAAAGTATAACAAATTCATTTAGGAGGATGGAGAATCCCAGGATGGTCTGCACAAAGTGATGAAATAATCAAACTCCATTACAAATGTATGAAAAGGCCTCACTGAATGGAATCAGGGAAACAGCTGCTGACCTAAGTAAATCTGGAAATGAGTGGAGTCTGTAAGATGAGGCAAGAGAAACTATGCACATTATGATAAAGTTGTTTCCTATTAGGATAAAATTAATAATTGGGATAATTAATAAAGTTGTTTCCTATTGGGACAAAATTAATAATTCTGATTCTACCATACATGTATACTGGAATTGAGCAGTAAAGCAAATGGATGGCCGAAGCAGGGAGCCAGCTTTCTCACTGTTGGAGCGGGAAGTTCCAGCTAAGCCAGGAAAAGAGACTAGAATGATCCACATGGTACCAGATTAAGAGTCAGAGATATCAGTATGAACTCATGTTTAGCTTGATATAGATACAGATGGTTATATAAGGAAATATTAATAGATTTGAGTACAGACAGTGGTTAATATGCACACATGTATTTCCATGCTAAGTCAGCTCAGGAGCCTAAAAACAGTAACACCCTAGCATCAATGAACAGACCCAACACCAGATCTTGGTTCCTAATATTATTCTTCAAAAAAGGAATCAAGCCTCCTTGGGGATGACTGAATCCAGGACTGGGGCAGGAAATACACAACACTACAACATTAGCTTGTAGCATCTTGCACTGCCAGAAAATAAAAAGGTGCTGGAAAAACAAAACGATAGATGTATGTCAAAAGACAAAGGAGTCATGTGAAAGAATTCTCAATGGCCAAAGCTGGAAAAACTTGAGTAATTAAATAAAGTAGTATTGGATTACAACCCCAAATATAACATAGATATCTGAGTCCACACTGATATATACAATTGATTGAATAAATGAATAAATAGAGAAGAGACAAATCTCTCCTACAGAAGAATTTCAAATAATCGAGGTGGACACTCCAGCCTCAAAGAAATGCAGCATAATTCTCCACTACTTAAGTGTGAGCTGCAGTCTCACACTAAAATTTACAAATTTTAGTAAATAAGAATATATCTAATCTATATCTATATATACGATATATAGATATATATATATATTTTTTAGGTGGGGGTGGAGTCAGAGGGAGAGAGAGAGAGGGAATCTTAATCAGGCTCCACACCCAGCGTGGAATCTGACGTGGAGCTCAATCTCACAACCCTGAGATCATGACCTGAGCCGAAATCAAGAGTCCAACACTTAACCAACTGAGCCACCCAGGCACCCCAAGAACATATCAGTATTAATCAACTGTATCAAATGTATCATGTTGATATGGGATTTAATAATAAAGGATATTTGATGTGGGGTATATCAGAACTCTATACTATCTTTGCTATTTTTCCTACAAATCTAAAACTGCTCTAAAATGAAAAGTTTATATAAAGAATAGCATAAGCATTATGAAATATAAATATAACGGTTATATATTCACAAGCTTTAGTCAATTTTTTGTAAGATTTTTTTATTTATTTGACAGAGAAAGAGTGTGTACAAGCAGGGGGCGCGGCCGGCAAAGGGAGAAGCAGGCCACCTGCTGAGCAAGGAGCCCGATGCAGGACTCGATCCCAGGACTCCAGGATCATGACCTGAGCCGAAGGCAGACGCTTAACGACTGAGCCACCCAGGCGCCCTGCTTTAGTCAATTTTGTGTCCAACTCTGTTTCTATTATTATGTTCCTGGGTAATTTTTAAAGAATTTACTATTCTATATGCTATTACTATATTTATTTCCTTATAAAATTGCCTATAATCCTTTTCAAAGTAGCAATTTCTAGTCTGGGCACACAACTTTAACAGCAAGTGCCCTATATGTGTTCTTTAATAGGAAGAGGCCAGTTATACTGCACCTGAAAAGGGAGATGAATTGTCACTGATTGTCTTTTTGATTATCCACATATTAAAATGAAAAGTCTTTCTATTGCGGTAGAATACCCAGTACTATAGAGCAGCATAGCAGGAGCTAAGCACAAAGGAAGTTTTGTCAAACTGGTTCCTGATTATTGTAATGCAAAGATTAATAACAGTACTGTATTTTTAAAAATGAGAAATCTATATTGACACTAATCCAGTTGTGACAAAGGGATTATAAGAATAAAGAAGAATAGTCACAGGTCAAGTGGGACACTCCTGGTTAAACCTGTATTTGTGGTCTTCCTACTTCTTACGTCCTACTTTTTAATTAATGCTAGAAATGGACTCTCATTGGCAAAGTCAGTAATATGAAAGATAAGTGAACTGCCTGATATTATACAGACATTTTCCGCTCTTGTCGGGGCAATCCTAGATTCTCCAATGTGGGGCTTGAGGCTTCATCTCTAAATAATTTTGTGTCTATCACAGGGTAGTATTCTAGCTGCCTGATGCCAACTATAAGAGTAAGAGAATTCTACTTGTACAATATTTTTACAAAGGCCTCCAGCAAGCATTTGTAGAACTAATGAAACTATCACACAAGGTAATATCTCCCAAAAGAAAAGAAAACTGGGATTCATCAAGTTTATATACCGGTTGATAATAACTGTTTTTGTGCTCGTTAGCTAATAAATGTTTTTTAACAAATATATGTTTGTGTAGCAGAATTTTTATGAGAGTTGATTTCATTATTACCTGTGGTAAGGTTGGAGAAAAATGGCTAATCTCCACCTACCTCAAAAAAAGCATCTACAAAGGGGCGACTGGATGGCTCAGTTGTTAAGCGTCTGCCTTCGGCTCTGGTCATGATCCCAGGTTCCTGGGATCGAGCCCCACATCGAGCCCCACATCGGGCTCCCTGCTCCGCGGGAAGCCTGCTTCTCCCTCTCCCACTCCCCCTGCTTGTGTTCCTTCTCTCGCTGTGTCTCTCTCTGTCAAATAAATAAATTAGAAAAAAAAAGTTAAAAAAAAAAGAATCTACAAGGTGTGCATGATCAAGATGCTTTGCATTGTTTATAACAATGATTTTTTTATTAAAAGAAGTAAGTTTTATTATAGATATTAAACATATTAAGCTAAATCCACAATATTTTTAATTTTAATTTTTTATTATGTTCAGATAGCCAGCATATAAGTACATCATTTGTTTTTGCTGTAGAGTTCAACGATTCATTAGTTGCATATAACACCCAGTGCTCATCACAGCATGTGCCCTCCTTAATACCCATCACCCAGTTGCCCTATCCCCCATCCCCCTCCCTTCTGTAACCCTCAGTTTGTTTCCCAGAGTCCAGAGTCTCTCATAGTTGTCTCCCTCTCTGATTTCTTCCCGTTCAGTTTTCCCTCCCTTCCCTGTGGTCCTCTACACTAGAATGAATTTTATTAACATTTCCCATCTGAATAAATAACATAACAATATATTTGAATATAGGATTTATTCATCCAGCTGAGCCTTAGAGATTGTGCTGTTAAAATGCTTCATATAGAGTTTCAAGAATAGAATTAAAAATATCATAGGAATAAAATCTTACCTATGTGTAATGCAGTGCCTCAAATCTTGTGTATAATTAAGCTCAGTAAAACACTTATGATCTACTTACAACATATGTGCACAACTTATTTTTTGCATTAAATACAGTAGAATATACTTGGATATTCTTGAATTTTTAGCTAGAGCTGTTATGAAGCAATTTTTACACTTTCCAAATATGAAGAGGTATATGACAAGTACAAAAGGGTATAGAATTTTTAAGTGCTTAAAATTTTTGTTCTTCCTGCTTAAAACTCTTTTATTCCATTCTCAACAACAGCTGTTAGAAATTGACATGATGCATTTTCAGATGTCAGACAAAAGAATGGTACTGCTGGACCTTTTTTTTTTTTTTTTAGAGAGAGAGAGGGAGAGGGAGAGTGACATAGAGGGAGAAAGAGAGAGAGAGAATTCCAAGCAGGCTCCACACCCAGCCCGATAACAGGCTCAGTCTCAGGACCCCAAGATCATGACCTAAGCCAAAATCAACAATCCAACACACAATTGACTGAGCCACCCAGGCACCCCTGATGGACCTCTTTAAAATGGCTGTCTAATAATTTAAATTGTCTATCAAGGCACAGCAAAGGCAGTGAAAATACCCTACATGATACTACAATAACAGATATATGTTGTTATATAGAATTACATGGAATATACAACACCAAGAGTGAACCCCAGTGAAACTATGGACTTTGAAGATTATGTGTCAATGTTGATCAATTATAAAAAATGTACCACTGTGGTGGGGCATGTTGATAATGGGGAGGCTATGCATGTGTAGGCACAAAGGGTATATGGAAAATCTTGGGACGTCTGGGTGGTTCAGTGAGTTAAGCATCGGACTTTTGATTTTGATTCAGGTCATCATCTCAGGGTTGTGATCAAGCTCCCGGTCCAGTTCTGCACTCAGTGGGGAGTCTGCTTGAGATTCTCTCTCTCCCCCTCCTCTGCCCCTCCCCCTGCTTGCTTTCTCTCTCTCAAATAAATAAATAAATCTTTATTTTAAAAGAAAATCTCTGTACCTTCCTTTCCACTTTGCAATGAGCCTAAAACTGTTCTAAAAAAAATAAGTCTTTAAAAAATTAATTTAAAAAATTATCACATTCAAATTCTAAAATGTTAAAATTTTCATAAAAGATCACAATACTCAGCTAAACAAATGTAGGTTAGATAATGTTGCTGAACATAAATGTCTTCTTTGTTTAAATCTTCAGTCAAAATTAAATATATGAGACGAAGGCATTTATTACTCTGAAAACAAAATTATTTACGTTTTAAAGACTGAATTTGAGAGGGTCTGCCTTTGGAAGACATTTTTTGGATCTAGTAATATATGTAATCTCTGAAGCTATACTTTTGCAATAGTGATGTTCCCTTTACATCCAAAATGCCAGCTTTCATATATGAATATGACTGCCAGTTGTTAGGGGGTTTTCATAAACCCATTTAAAAAGAAACAGTCAACAAAACCAAAAGACAACAGACAGAATGGGAGAAGATATTTGCAAATGACATATCAGATAAAGGGAGAGTATCCAAAGTCTATAAAGAACTTAAATTCAACACCCAAAGAACAAATGATCCAATCAAGAAATGGGCAGAAGACATGAGCAGACATTTTTCCAAAGAAGACATCCAAACGGCCAACAGATACATGAAAAAGTGCTCAACATCGCTCGGCAACAGGGAAATCCAAATCAAAACCTCAATGAGATACCACCTCACACCAGTCAGAATGGCTAAAATTAACAAGTCGGGAAACGACAGATGTTGGCAAGGATGCGGAGAAAGGGGAACCCTCCTACACTGTTGGTGGGAATGCAAGCTTGTGCAGCCACTTTGGAAAACAGTATGGAATTTCCTCAAAAAGTTGAAAATAGAGTTACCCTACAACCCAGCAATTGCACTACTGGGTATTTACCCCAAAGATACAAATGTAGGGATCCGAAGGGGTACGTGCATCCCTATGTTTATAGCAGCAATGTCCACAATAGCCAAACTGTGGAAAGAGCCAAGATGTCCATCGACAGATAAATGGATAAAGAAGAAGTGGTATATATACACAATGGAATATTATGCAGCCATCAAAAGGATTGAAATCTTGCCATTTGCAACAACGTGGATGGAACTGGAGGGTATTATGCTGAGCGAAATAGGTCAATCAGAGAAAGGCACGTATCATATGACCTCACTGATATGAGGAATTCTTAATCTTAGGAAACAAACTGAGGGTTGCTGGAGTGGTGGGGAGTGGGAGGGATGGGGTGGCTGGGTGATAGACATTGGGGAGGGTATGTGCTATGGTGGTGAGCGCTGTGAATTGTGTAAGACTGTTGAATCACAGATTTGTACCTCGGAAACAAATAATATGTTCTATGTTAAAGAAAAAAAAAAGAAGAAGAAGATAGCAGGAGGGGAAGAATGAAGGCGGGTAAATCGGGGGGGTTGAACCATGAGAGACAATGGACTCTGAAAAACAAACTGAGGGTTCTAGAGGGGAGGGTGGTGATGGGTATTAAAAAGGCCACGTTCTACATGGAGCACTGGGTGTTATACATAAACAGTGAATCATGGAACACTACATCAAAAACTAATGATGTAATGTATGGTGATTAACAGAACAATAAAAAAATAAAAATAAAAAATAAAATTCTTCCAATAGCATAAAACCAGTCAACTTTAGATGGTTTAAACCAACTGAAGACAACCTATGTGAAGGTTCTTTTTTAATTTTTAAGATTATGTATTTATTTAAGAGAGAGAAAGAGCAGAGTGAATGAGAACATGAGTTGGGGGGGAGAGGCAGAGGGAGAGGGAGAAGCAGACTCCCCACTGAGCAAGGAGCCAGATGTGGGGCTTGATCCCAGGACCCTGAGATCATGATCTGAGTCAAAGGCAGACACCTAACCAACTGAGCCACCCAGGTGCCCCTAAAGACAACCTGTTTGGAACAGTTTATTCTTGGAAAATAAGTTTTTTATGGGATTCATTTTATTTTCATTTAAAATTAAAATAATATTTTTGAATCTTAAGGGGAAAATTATATTTTAATGGTATAGATTACATGTACTTGATTAATACAACAGCATGTCAGGGAGGAAATGTGTACTGTAATTTAGCCAGACAACAAAATATTAGCTTACTCTCTTATTGAGAAGTGGCCCCCATGGAAGCTGTTTTCTAATAAATCCCTTATTTAGAATTCTAAAGTTCACAAAAATATCTTTACTGGCATGATTTAATTTTAGCCTTGAGGCAATCTTTTAAAGTAGATGTTCTCATGTTCTCCACTTTGTAAACGGAGAAACAGACGCTCAAATGGTGACCAGTTTGTGGAAACTGCAGAATTAAGGTGTCTGATGATTTATTGTCCTCTGCAACGCATTTCCTGAGTTCCAGTGGTGTACCTTTGCTGTGCCCCAGTTCTAGGGGTAAACAAGACATGCTACTTGACCCTTTCACAATCCATGTCTCTCCATCCCACAATTAAGGATATTCTTTATGTGGGGCTGGGGCAAGCACAGGGGTAGGCCCTTGTGCAAGTCAGAATAATACCAGTTACTTTGGTGATAATCAGTCCAGGCTGCCAGAGCATGCTTGCTCCTTCCCTCACCACCCAGTGTGTGGATGTCTGTAGGGCTAACATGGTGACCTTATCATTTCCATGTGGCCATCCTATTCTCATGCCTTAGTTCTATGCTTGGATCACATAGGCACAGAAATCTCATAGGATAGCCTTTCTCCACCAGGATTCCATGCAAGCCCTATTCTTCAATGAATGTTATATAATTAGTATCATTCTCGGTGCCTAGGACAGATCATTCATTACATATAATGGATAATTTGGGCCTTACAGCTTAATTCTGTCCTAGTTCCAAATGAGAAGAGCCAGTGTAGATTTTTTGGTTCTTTAGGCAAAGTGGTGTCAAGACAACTCTGGTCTTATCTTTTCTTCTTCTTTTTTTTTTTTTTTTTTTGATTTTTATATGTCAAGATAGGCGAAAAAAAAAGATTAAAAATTTTTAGAAAACTAGACATGATTTTGAAATGGCAAGGTTCATGTGAAGAAAATGAATATGTCCAGAGAGTTTTACAAATCTGTTTTATTTCCTTTTCAGTTATCATATCATATCATACCACATCTTATTTTATGTGTTCCAAAAGCATTGCATAGAGTATGTATTGTTCCAAGAATACTGAAACCCCCATAAGCCTTGAACTTGTTCCATTCTCTATGCCCTCTGATGGCATGTGTAGAAACATATTGTGGCACTTTACACAGCATGGGTTCTGAACAACTGTTGTCCACAGACTTCTTGCTTTGGTGTTATTCCAAAAAATTGTCTAAATAATTAATTATATATTTATAATGGCAACATTATTATACCTGACAATTGTGCTCCCATTTTCCCATGAGGACTGTTGCTAATGCTAGAAGAAACAGTTCTTTCAAAACATGTTAAGTTGTTTAAAAAACAACTGTGACTTAAAAACAATAACCATCTTTGACCCAGCAGTTATATTCCTGGGGAATTTATCTGCAGTAATTACTCATGAGTGTTTAGAAATATTTAGAGTGATTAATAGTAAGGAGAATGTAATCTCATTTTAAGAAGGGAAATATGGTTTGATTTCTGCATTATTTGAAATTTTATAGTAGACATGTGAGTGAATAAAATAGTAAGGATATATCTGCCAAAATATGACACAGGTTTGTTCTGAATGGTGAATGTTACATGAGATTTTAATTTTTATTTTTACGTTTCTCTATATTGATCATTTTTTTCTCCAGTAAATTTGTGTTGCATTATTATTAAATAATAAATAAATGAATGTTACATTGAAATTCAAGGTGATACTGACATGCTGGCGTAGCCAAAATATATTATCACAGTTACAGAATCTCAGAGATGGATGGGGTACAGTTAGATGTCACCTTTCCTAAGTACCTTCCCAGCACAACCCAGCACCCCTGATGGAGGGCGAGCCAGAATCTGTTGGTATTACTTCCAGTGAAAAATTTCACAGGCTCTGTGCTCTTGGATTATGATTTTGGATTATGATTTACCATATGAGAGATTTTTCACATTAGTAGGAAACACTTTGTCTAGAGAGGCTCTTGAAAATTAATTATCCCAATAAAAATAATTAGAATTTAAGTTGGAATGCTTTTGTATATAACAAAAGATATTAAAATGATCAAAAGCAATTTAAATAACTGGCTTTTCGCTTTTCCATCAAATTTAATCTTTCATTGGCATATAAAGTTGCTCGATATTTAAAAGGGTTAATATAAGAACTTAAAAGTTGAATAAGAGGAGTTTCAAAAATTCACTTTAAAAGAAGTGACCAATTTACCTCAACTCAGATTATAAATCAATTGTTTGAACATGACTGCTATTAAAATTGCAGAGAAAAATACTAGCAGCCTAAAAGAAAATAATGTGAAAGAGATAAATCATTAATCTGGCTCTCTGGTAATACATTAAGGGAATATGCTTTTAAACAAGAACTATTAAGAAAACCATTGTAACCAGGAAAAAAATTAAAAGCTTACTTCAAAGATAATTGCAGAAATACCTTTAAGAAATAAGCAGCTAAAAACCATTCTGGTAAAGCTTTAGTGAAGTTTAATGTTTTATTGGAGAAAATGTTAATTAAATAGACAAACATATATATATATATAAATCTACATATATGTTATGGATAATGGAGTTATATACATAGTAACATAGAAATTTATATATGTGGACATATACTGAATTACATAATTACATGCAATATGTTTTATGTATAGTGTGTGGAGAGAGAGAGAAAGAAATAGAGGTAGAAAGAGAAAGACAGACAGACAGGCAGAGACACACACACAGAGTGAGCTGTGAGTCCAAAAGGAGATTCATAACAAGTGGTTTGAAGAAGAAGTACCGTTCAGTCTATGATGAACACAGTATCACTAGTTGATTTGTTGATCAGCAAATGTGGCAAAATATAGATATTATAAATATATAGATATAGATGTAGTTACATAGACAGATAGAGACCTATCCTGACGCACAAAGAAACATATTACTGTAAGTGGACACCTAAGAATTTGTTGCAGACAAATTCCTTTGCCAAGATTTTCCTGGTTCAGTCTGGTTAATTAGAATTTTAGGGATTTTTAAAATAAGAACTTTATTCCTAAAATAAATATATAAGAAAATTGTTTATTTTTAAATAATAGAAAAGTCAAAATATGCTGCAAAATAAGGCTCAGGCCTGAGATTTGACATTATCATAATATTTTTTTACATTTTAATAAAACTGAAGTTATTGTCTATTTTTCACCTTGAATATATATTTTAATAAGAAATAAATTTTAATAATTAATATATTCATTTTAAGTAAAATTTGGTCTTGTCCTCATTTTCAATTTTGTAACCCTTGTTTGTTCGAAGCTGATTAATCTCTTTAAAATTATGATACTCTGTGAGAGTATGACATTGATCTTTCCAGTAGAATAATAAACTAAATCCATTGAAAAGGAAAAGATAAAGAATAGATTTTATTTCTATTGTTTGTATACAGCACAAAATGAAGTGATAATTTTATAAGACCATCAATACTGCAAATGCATATGTAACTATTATCATATTTTCACAATTACAGAATCTTAGCGATGAATGGGATATAGTTAGATGTCACCTTTCCTAAATTCCTGGTTTCTGTGTTTATGACGAGATAGTTCTGAAATCCTTCACTAAACCTTCATGCAAAACTAGAGTTTATCTGAAAACTTTCCAATTGTTGATAACTCTGGCATAGTGGGTTGAATTGTAGCCCCCCAAAGATAGGTCTACTTGCAACCTCAGAATGTGACCTTATTTCGAATAAGGGTCTTTGCAGATGTAATTAAGATACGGATCTCAAGATGAGATCTTCCTGGAGTAGGATGGGCCCTAAATCCAATGACAAGTAACTTTATCAGCAACGGAAAAGTTGAAGACATGGTGACACAGAGGGGGATGTCATGAAGATGGAGACAGTGATTGAAGCTATGCAGCAACAAGCCAAGGAAGGCCAAGCATTGCTCCTTCTCAGCAAGGAGAAACTCTGAAAGAAGCATGGAAGGGGCTCTCCCTCAGAGCCTCCCTACCAACACTTTGACTTCAGACTCTTGGCCTCTTGAACTGTGGGAGAAGAAATTTCTGTTGTCACAAGCTGCCAGGTTTGTGATAATGTGTTATGGTAGCTCTATGAAACTAATTCATGTGATAATTCTCAGGAGATGGTTGAAGGAAAAAATGGTCTACAGATTTAGGATTCTACAGCCCCATCTTTAGGTTGCAGGAATATGAGTGTAGTTGAATAATAATAAAATGAATAATAAAAGAATCAGTATCAGTAACATTTAGCTTGTTCTCTTTTTTTTTTTTTTTAAAGCTTTTATTTATTTATTTGTCAGAGAGCAAGAGTGCGCGCACACACAAGCAGGGGGAGTAGGAGAGGGAGAAGCAGGCTTCCCGTGGATCAGGGAGCCCGATGCGGGTCTTAATCCCAGGACCCTGGGATCATGACCTGAGCCGAAGGCAGACGCCTAACTGACTGAACCATGTCCCAGCTTGTTCTCTTTTCAAATATCTAAAACAAGACTAAGTTCTAAAGGAGATCTGAAATTACCTTAAGGCTAATGTTCATTTGATTAAAAGTATTTATTTTAATTTTTTTTAATTAAATTTTCATTCCACTATAGTTAGTATACAGTGTTATATTAGTTTCAGGTGTACAATCGATGATTCAACACTGATTAAATTTAGTTGACTAAGATGAATGTCAGGAATTTGAGTGAGTTAGTTTTGTTCTCTGGACAGTCTAAGTTTTTGGATAATTGTGTTTTCTTCCTTCTTGTGTTATGAGTAAACTTTGCTTCTCAGTATGGTAAAATTCATGTCCTGTGACCTAAAGAAAGAGTTAAAGCATTCTGATAATTGTTTTATCACCACAAAAATATGCCCTGTGCTAAGTACGCACCCCAAACGTCCACGATAAAAATAGACATTTATACAAATACTTTTGTATTTTCACTATGAATTTCTGCCAATAAGAGGGGGAAGGGGGGCACCTGCAATGAAAAAAGAAAACACTAGAAAAGCTGAGCTATGTTCTTTCCTGAAAAGAACAGGAAAACTTCTTTCTTTCCTTACAACAGTTAAGATAGAAGCAGAAGATGATCTTCGTATAACTATTTAGTGTTTTGTATATTCAATTTGCCAAGATATTTAAATAACTCTTAGGAAAATCCAAGTATAAGAAGTTATACTGCTTTAGAAAGTTTCATTCCACTTAGTTATGGAAAAAAATCAAGATTAAATTAAGCAAGTTCTAAAAATAAAGTTTATACTGGAAGACAGAAGAGAAAATTTAGACTAAATTAAGAATCCGATGTTAATTAATGTTTTACTAATTCAGGGCAATAGTTACTGCAGTTTTGCACTGTTATAGAAAGTTTAAGACATACCTCTTCTTGAATTATTTAATGGTTATAGTAATCACTGTTACTTCAATGGCTCTTTCCTCTCTGAAAGAGAAGCATTAGAGAAGGTGTATAAAGTGTTATCCTGCCCTGTTGAAAGAAAATCTGACGGAGTAAGAATTACCTACACCTGAAAAAATATTGAATTTTAGAGCAAGTTTTATTCCATCACCCTTAACTGTCCCCAAATCATGCTTCCAAACTGTCATGGGAACTGGAGATCCCATACTCTGTTATAATATTCATCTAATAGAGTCACATTTATTTTCTTACAAAACTCCCTTATGGCAAGGAGAATTACTGTTAAGTATTTCCTACTTTTAAAGCACACTACACAGTCTTTTTTATGTTGGTTGAGTTAGTCAAAAGGAGATTGATGAGTTAATAATAATCAGTATATTAGGGCACCTGGGTGGTTTAGTCGTTAAACATCTGCCTTCGGCTCAGGTCATGATCCCAGGGTCCTGGGATCGAGCCCCGCATCGGGGCTCCCTGCTCAGCGGGAAGCCTGCTTCTCCCTCTCCCACTCCCCCTGCTTGTGTTCCCTCTCTCACCGTGTCTCTCTCTGTCAAAAAAATAAATAAAATCTTTAAAAAAATAATCAGTATATTAATTGTCATAAAGTTGGTGAGTAAAATGTCCTTAAGACAAACATGGTTTATACCTAAGTGAACAAGTAAAGTTTTCTACATCAAAATTCATATTCTCAAAATTACATCTCAATTTTCTTGAAAGTATTGAAACAAACACTTCATATAATAAGAACATTCTTTGCCTCTTTTAGGGAATATAAAATGAAACAACTTTTAGACATAAAATTCAGAACAGATATAAATTATACTTGTTATGTGAACACAGGTATACAAATATTTTCTAGCCTAAAAAAAAAAAAAGGCAATGTTTATCCAGCACTTTGCTTTACGTGTTCTCAAAGAATTAGCATCAGTAACTATTTTACTTCTGTTAAAGGTGTCTGCTTTTGAAGCTTTACCCTCTCTTGCCAACCTAATTTTAACCAAGGTTAAATTACAGGCGTCTGAAGTTATGATGTTTATTTTCTACTTAATGGAAGATTTCTTCTTTAGGTTTATGCATGCCTATTTCTAACACATATGAGAGAAATGAAAAAGAATATACTTTTTCTCGTTTTTATCCCAACTCCTTAAATGTCTTCACAATACTCATATGATAAAAAAAATCTTGTAACATGGAGAAGCTATGGAGATGATTCAACCACATCCTCACCCCACCCCAAAGGCAATGAAAAACACTTCATGCTGAAAACCTTAACTTTGTTAACAGTCTCATTAAAAAATTGGTATGCCTACATCAAAAACTAATGTACTGTATGGTGACGTAACATGAATAAATAAATAAATAAATAAATAAGAAATACCCTACATATCCTACTTTGTATATCAGAAATAAAACCACTGCTGTAGTGATCAAGGCTTGACTCAAAAAAAAAAATGGTGCGCCTGCCCTTTGTCAAGTTGTTAACCATGATATAGTTATAGAGAAGAGCTCACAAGAATAATTTAAAATTTTTGAAAAATAACCGCACAGTTCAATGTAAAACACAAATAATTTACTGAAAATTAATGAATATTTGAGAAAGGTTAATAGTGGCAGCATTCCAAATTACAGTAGTCTTTATTGAAGCAAGAGAAGATAAAAATTACAATCAAATAAAATAAGTAAAATAGTAATATTAATAATATGCTAACAGTTGATCTACTGCATTATGATTTACCAAAACTTGAAGGACATCCTAACATCAGATTGTATCATCTGTTTCATTTGCATAACCACAAAGTCATATTAGGTTTTCACTTTCTCTTTTCTTTTTCTGGTTTCTATAAAATTATCTCATATTGATACCTTTCCTTAATATTACAAAAAATGTCCAATCTCATTTCAATTTTTCTCTCTCCCTGACCCAGGACTGTGACTTCAAATACAGAAAATCCCATTCTCCAGAGACCATTGTTCCCTGTTCTTCCATCTTCCCTTTCCTCAGATCCATTGACCACAATTCCCCAAATCTCTATGAGCCACATTTATGTAGTACATGGAGCTACTGCTAATCTCCTTACTTCATCTGACAGCAAAAACCATAGACAAGAATAAAATGTCTAACTGGTACATGATGATTTTGACATTGTAGAGATGAGGGAAGACATCCTGAGTGGGATGGGAGGTGAGAGAACCCTCCGTGATAAGACTGGAGAGATGGCAAATTAAGAAAGGATTCCAAATTTGCAACATCTGACAGTCTAGAAGAACATATAGGTGACATGAGCAGAGGGTTTGTGTTTAGTAAAATGTATCCTCTGACAATCCTACCACATTCTGTGGGGTGGGAAGTGGGGGGCTCAGGAGTTTTGATGGAAGAAAGAGATGGGGACAATTGGCCCAGGGAAATTCTTGTTTTATGTCTACTATCCCAACATAATAATTGTTAGTAACCTCTTCATTCTCATAAATGACTCAGTTTAGACAAGTCATCCTGCCAACCTAGGACCTGTCATCAGTTCTGATTTTTTAATAATTTAATATAACCAAGATTTTTTATTTGTTAATTATAACTGCCTGTTTTCCTCATTTTCCATACAGAAATGCCAGTTAAAGTTTATGAGCGAATATGTTAAATTATTTTGCATTATAAATTATTTCCATATTTCAGCTGATGGTTTTAAAGACCATTCTAATTCTAGAAGGGAAAAATTAAGACATAGCAATTTTACTACTATTATTATGTTTTTCTTTTTTTTTTAAAGATTTTATTTATTTATTTTGAGAGAGAGAGAATGAGAGATAGAGAGCACGAGAGGGAAGAGGGTCAGAGGGAGAAGCAGACCCCCTGCTGAGAGGGAGCCCAATGTGGGACTCGATCCCGGGACTCCAGGATCATGACCTGAGTCGAAGGCAGTCGCTTAACCAACTGAGCCACCCAGGCGCCCCTATTATTATGTTTTTCTATCTAGGAAACAATTGTTCTTTAACATATGAAATTTCTAGTTACTTTGATTTACCCGTTTTAACACCCAAAAGAGTCATTATTTGTAGAAGAAAAGCATGTAAGTAATAGGATAAAAATGCTCTTGCTGCTCCATTATGATTAAAATAATTAATTTTATGTGATAACTCATCAAAACTGCCTGGACACTGGCTATTTACTTTCCATGGCCTCTAGGATAAAATAATTATTCTGTAAAAGCAACAGTCTCAGTTGGTTTTTGTATATTTGTTTACTTTCCTTTTATTTATTTATTTATATATTTTTAAAGGTTTTATTTATTTATTTGACAGGGAGAGAGTGAGGGGGAGAGGGAGAAGCAGGCTCCCCACTGAGCAAGGAGCCCGATGTGCGACTCGACCCCAGGACCCTGGGATCATGACCTGAGCTGAAGGCAGATGCTCAACTGACTGAGCCACCCAGGCGCCCCTGGTTTTTATATATTTGATTTCTATCTTAGGTTACAAATTTATAGGGAAAGCAGATTGAAAATATTTGGGAATTCTTAATAGTATTTGTTGAATTATATAAAACCATAATTAAAATGTATGAATATAGTTGTGAATTTTCTTAAAGGTTTTCCCTTGCCTTCTTGGTTCCCTTTGTTATGATCATCCAACATAATTATGTATGTCTTTTAAGCAGGTTCAATTTCTTTGTTCTTTCTTTTATTATTGGTATTGTTTGCTAGGTTATGATCACATCAATAATTTAGTCTTTTTTTAAAAAAATACATCATGAATCTTTAAAAAAGAATCTGAATCAAGCACGGAGCATTTTCTGAAATTTGAAAATGTAAACCTTAGAAAACTTCAGTAAATAAAATAATATCTGCATCCCCATTTCGCTGGATACTAAATCACCCTCATCCTTCCATCCATTCAATAAATATTGATATTAGTAGTCCCTATTCTGTGTCAGGCACTATGCTAGACACTGTATGACTTCACAAAGGTACTTAACCTCTCTGAGCTTCAATTCCTACTCTGTAAAATTGGAATAATAACCTGCACTTCCACTTAGAAAATTACTTGACAGCCCTGAATTCTCAGATTCAAACATTATTGACTCTTTGAAATTGTTCATGACTCTTCATGGGTTATTAAAGCACCTTGTGAACATGTCTATCCTAGTTTTTGCATTCCTGTATTGCAATTATTTTTCAATTTTCCTTTCCGTTTTTAAACTGTGAACTCTTGGAGGACCATAATTAGATCACTTTTTTTTTTTTTGTAATTCCCAACAGTTAGGTCAATAAACAACTAATGACATATTATTGAACCAAGTGAAAGAATCAATTAATTGAAGCATTATCATTAGTGGCATTAGTTTATCTCCTGAAATGGTAGAATGTTTCAATATGTGAACTTAATAAATCTGAAATATAATTGATTGAAGTAATGTTCCTATTGCTCTTGATGCTTTAGGTTTTCTTGATACCCCCAAACAGCTCATACGGGCATGGCAATAGAACTGTCTTGCCTCTCAGTCTCAACTCCACCTTTCCACAATGTTCTCCTCTGACCTGCTCTTTTTCTTTTTTTTCTTCCTTTTTTTTTTTTGTGGTTGTACTGATTTTATTACTTTTACCATGCCATTTTATCTTCCTCACATTCAATGCAAAGAAATAAAACAATATAAAGAAAAATATGTCCTTGTTATTATTAGCAATAAAAAGTGTCTGCTTCCATTCTGCAGTCCTGGGCATATTATATATCAAGGAATACATACTGGCTCAAGCACCATTTTGATTCTGATCCACTGAACAGAATCTCATGCATATTTGGTGACTGGGCTTAACCTCATGGGAACTCTGATGTACTGAACCATTTCTGTGGTATCCCAAGATCTCTCAACATAAAACAAGACCCTACACAAGAAAAGATAATAATCAATCCATCCATAAATTATATCTCAGGTTCTTTCTTTAGTGTAAGGGGGAAAAAGGGGCCCTACATGGATACAAGCATTATTGTAGTCTAAAGATTGTTGGATTGATACTGTGTCTGTTATAATGAAAATAAGGTGCACATCAGAACCACTGCCAGATTAAGAAACTTCCGCAACTTGTCTCAATTCTTCAAATAATGGAGCAAGTTCCTTTTCTAGACTGACAATGAGTCCAGTACTGGCATTGCTGCTGGCTGTGAAACTCACCATCCAAGGTAAACAACTGAACGGAACCACCTGTTAGGTGTTATAGGAACAGATGATACTTTTGTTTTTTTGAAAGTCCAAATTTGCTCCCTTGGTCTGTTGCAAAGGCAAAGGAGGATAAGCAATCAGGTCCCAAGGCAAGCTCTGGAGCATACCATTGGCCACTTTAATAATAGGCACTCCACGTCTATCTGACCCAACAATAGCATGGAGCCCTTCAACACTTGGTAATATTTTATACAGAAATTGATTTAGGTCATCTGCCATGATGAACCCCTTTCTCCTGCAGGATCAATCTCCATGCCTGGTTTTCTGGGCTGCCATGTTCTCTCACCTGTCAATTCAGGGACAGCTTCAAGGACAGTCTCCTCTGAAAGCCATCCTTGCATGATTTGTATTTCCTCTGTGCTCCAGGAAGCCCTTTCTCTGAGACATGGGTGACGTGCTCTTTTTCTAATACCATCTCTGTGCTCTGAACTTCTGGCTAATTAACTCAAAACTGGTGGGTTTACTTATATCTTAGATGAGTAAATTCAGTATCCAATAGCAAATATATTATATGGGCTAATTGATCAAAAACACACTTATGCAGTATTTGCAATAATAAAATTTATTTCAAACTCTGTGGTTAGACCAGATAGTCTTGTCCACTGAGCCTCAGCCCAGCCCCTTCCTATATTCTTGGAATGCAAGCGGGAGCATGGAAACTACAGTTCCCAGAATCCCTCACCAGCGGGATTTAGTTTGAATGTGATCTTCAGATGGCAGAGAAAAAGAGAAGTGCTATTTCCCTCTGGCAGCTGCAGGCGCCTGCACTGACTAAGGGACTCGTGAGATTTGTATCTGCCAGGTGCCCCCTGAAGACAGCTAACGTCATCAATGGGATCATACTTCCTCTGATCTGTACATTCCTCCTCAAGGCCTTCCAATAGTTCTCTTAGCACTCTTTCTGTTTGAAATGCATAAAGTGATTTAGGTTTTCCTGAAGAAAAAGATTCTGATATAGTGGTCACAATAAAACCTAAATATTCAATAGCTGAGATACGAAAAAAAAAAGTATTGGTTGAATTTGAAGAGTTGAACCTCCTCCTTACCACCTCACCTCCACCATCCTTCTTTACTTTATTTTTCCCTACAGCACAAATCACTGTCTGACACCCTATATATTTTATTTGTTAATTTTTTTTTCTCTTTCTCTCTCTCTTTGGGGTTGGAGGGAGGGGGAGGGAAGAGAGTATGTTAAGCAGGCTCCACACCTAGCACAGAGCCCCCTCCATCTCACATCCCTGAATCATGAACTGAGCTGAAATCAAGAGTTGGGCCCTTAACCAACTGATCCAACCAGGCGCCCTTGTTAATCTTTTTAACTGCCCATCATCGTAAAAGTGCCATGACAACAAGGATCCTAGTTTATCATACTTGCCGAGTCCCCAGTTTCTAGAGCAGTGCCTGTTGCATGATTGTTACTCAATAAAAACGTTTTAATGAATGAATGATTCTGAGAAAATATTTTTTCGTTTTTCCTGAATGTCAGTAAGCAGAAAAAAAAGGGCAGGCTCTAAATACAGTAAGAAGAAACAGAGCGTGCACACTGAGGAAATGCGCTTCCTGCAGGAGTGGGTGGAGAGCATGGGGGGTAAAATACCACCTGCCACTCATAAAACTAAATCAGAAGACAATATCAAGGAAGAAAAATCAGATAGTAAGAAGGCGGAGGAAAACACAAAGACAGACGAACCATCAAGTGAGGAAAGTGATCTAGAAATTGACAATGAAGGTGTGATTGAACCAGATACTGATGCCCCTCAAGAAATGGGAGATGAAAATGTAGAGATAACCGAGGAAATGATGGATCAGGCAAATGATAAAAAAGTGGCTGCCATTGATGCCCTAAATGATGGCGAACTACAGAAAGCCATTGACTTGTTCACAGATGCCATCAAACTGAATCCTCGCTTGGCCATTCTCTATGCCAAGAGAGCCAGTGTCTTCATCAAATTACAGAAGCCAAATGCTGCCATTCGAGACTGTGACAGAGCTATTGAAATAAATCCTGATTCAGCTCAGCCTTATAAGTGGCGAGGGAAAGCACACAGACTTCTGGGCCATTGGGAAGAAGCAGCACATGATCTTGCCCTTGCTTGTAAACTGGATTACGATGAAGATGCTAGAGCAATGCTGAAAGAAGTTCAACCGAGGGCCCAGAAAATTGCTGAACATCGGAGAAAGTATGAGCGAAAACGTGAAGAGCGAGGGATCAAAGAAAGAATAGAAAGGGTTAGGAAGGCTCGGGAAGAACATGAGAGAGCCCAGAGGGAGGAAGAAGCCAGACAACAATCAGGAGCTCAGTATGGCTCTTTCCCGGGTGGCTTTCCTGGGGGAATGCCTGGTAATTTTCCTGGAGGAATGCCTGGGATGGCAGGAGGGATGCCTGGAATGGCAGGAATGCCTGGGCTCAATGAAATTCTTAGTGATCCAGAGGTTCTCGCAGCCATGCAGGATCCAGAAGTTACGGTGGCCTTCCAGGATGTGGCCCAGAACCCAGAGAATATGTCAAGATATCAGAGCAATCCAAAGGTTATGAATCTCATCAGTAAATTGTCAGCCAAATTTGGAGGTCAAGCATAATGCCCTTCTGACAAATAAAGACCTTGCTGAAGGAGAAGCAATGATCACCTAATGGATGTCACGATAATACAAACCAGTGTACCTCTGACCTTCTCATGAAGAAAGCTGGGGTGCTGTGAAGAGAATCCCTACCCCTCTGCCCCACATGCAACTGAAACATTCTATAGTGGTTTGCCATTAGGGTATTCATTTTCATTCAGATACTGTTTTCCTACTAGGAATTACAAACTTTAAACACTTTTTAAACCTTAAAAATATTTAAAAACATATTAAAAGGGTGTGTTAGTCCCTAAAAAAAATAAAAAATAAAAAAAATAAAATCTTCCTCTTCTCACCCTACTGCCAGTTCTCGCAAGATGATTTTGTTGAATATACAATTCTAAATTGGCAGCTCTTTTTCTCCTAGCACTTTCTAGCACCTTGAAGGTAATAACCTATTTTCTTCTATCCTCAATTGTTTCTGCGAAGAAAGTAGCAAAATTGGCAGTCAACCTAATTGTCATTCCATTGTGGATGGTCCAAATTTTTTTCTGGTCACTTTGAAGATCTCTTTATCTTTTGTTTTGTCGTTTTATCAAATACTTCATGAACAGATTTTTTAAAATTGTATTTATCCTTTTTGAATTGTTAGACTACGAAGAAGATGGGTGACTGAATTAAATTCTGGAAAACCTTAGCAGTTGTCCCTTTTAATATCACCTTCTACTAACTCTCTGCTCCTTCTTGGTAATATCCTTCATAAATCTTCACTCTCTCATATTTTCATCCAACTCATTTCCAAAAATATGGTTTTTTCTTTAGATCTATTTTTTTTAGTTTATTAATATTCTCTTCACTTTTACCTAATCTGCTTTTCAACTCTTCCAACAGAAGGGTTATTTTCAATCATTATATTTGTATTTCTGGAAGTTCCTTTTGGTTCTAGTTTCAAACGGGTCAAGTTTCATATTCTAGGTCCTTTCTGACACAATGACTGCATTTTGATGTATAAAATATATTAAACAGGGGAACCTGGGTGGCTCTGTCGATTAAGCATTTGTCTTTGGCTTGGGTCCTGATCTCAGGGTCCTGGGATCGAGTCCCGCATTGGGCTCCCTGCTCAGCGGGGAGTCTGCTTCTCCCTCTCCCTCTGCCTGTCCCCCCCCTTGTGCTCTCTCTCTTTCTGAAATAAATAAATAAAATCTAAAGATATATATATATATATCAAACATATTTATTTTATATTCTTCTTTGAATAATTTCTACTTTTGTAGTCTTTTTGTAGGTCTGACTTCTCATTTATTGAGTTCTCTCTATCACTTATGGTTGCATTTTCCCTCATGTATTTGGTGACTTCCTTATTATAGGCTTATTTTTCCTGGGACTTTATCTGTAGAAATTATTTGAAGACCTTCTTCAAAGTGGATTCCCCCCACTGAGGATTCACGCTTGCTTCTGCCAGGTTCCTGCAGCCTTCCCAAAGCACTACTACCACTTTATTTATTTATTTATTTTATTAACATACAATGTATTATTTGTTTCAGGGCTACAGGTCTGTGATTCATCAGTCTTACACAATTCACAGCGCTCACCACAGCACATACCCTCCCCAATGTCCATCACCCAGCCACCCCATCCCTCCCACCCACCTCCATTCCCGCAACCCTCAGTTTGTTTCCTGGGATTAAGAGTCTCTTATGGTTTGTCTCCCTCTCTGGTTTCATCTTGTTTCATTTTTCCCTCCCTTTGCCTATGATCCTCTGTCTTATTTCTCAAATTCCTCTTATCAGTGAGATCATATGATACTTGTCTTTCTCTGATTGATTTATTTCACTTAGCATAATACCCTCTAGTTCTGTCCACGTCATTGCAAATGGCAAGATTTCATTTTTTGATGGCTGCATAATATTCCATTGTATATATACACCACATCTTCTTTATCCATTCTTCTGTTGATAGACATCTAGGCTCTTTCCATAGTTTGGCTATTGTGGACATTGCTGCTATAAACATTTGGGTGCACTTGCCCCTTTGGATCACTACATTTGTATCTTCAGGGTAAATACTCAGTGTGCACCACCACTTTAAACTAAAGGTTCTGCCTGCAGATGTTTAAGCCACCAAATCTGTATTCATTTCCAATCCCAAACTGTGGAAGTTCAGGCTTGGGATCAGGAATCCTTAGGAGAGACCTGTTTTCTACCCCCTGCTCCATTCTGAGTCAATATCTAATGAGAGAAAAAGTTCTTTGTGAAAACACCACCTCTAAAATTCCTATTACATGTGTTATCACTTCTTATTTGCGTTTGGTTTTGGCTTCTCAGTGCCCTGCACATGTTGCCCCATAACCCAGGTTCTGGCCTACCATGAATAGGCTCATGACCTCAAAACAACTGCCAACTACCGTGATTGCCTACCAGGGAAACCTTTCTTTCTCACTGCATCTGGTTTCAGCTTGTTACCCTTTCTGGACATCCAGCCTGGTTAAGCCCGAAAATCATGTTTAATTTTTTCTCTAGCATCATCCAGTGTTCTGTTATGGGAAGAGTTTCTAGGCACATCCGCTATGGTGTTGGAAAGGGAAGGCCTCCTTTTATTACTTGCATTACTTTTATAATCTGACCAAAATAGAATACTTTAAAAAGTAAGAAGAAAGGGATTTGGTAAGACATAATTTCCCTTAGGTAATATTGCCAACTATTTAAAGAAATTATTTTATAAATATAGAAGCACAGCCGTAACTGTCATTTTCATCAAATGAGATTTCAACTAGTCTGCCTGTGCATAATTTGCCTTTTTTTTTTTTAATGTCAAAACAGAGTTCTCTTTACTTTGAATCTGGAATCAATTTCTTTTTTTAATCCATGGCATAGGACATACCTTTTGGCCCCGTCTGGTGGGACTATCTTTTAAGAGCATCTTGGGCTCTCTGGCTGCTTTTTCTACTTTTGAGATCTATGTGCTTCACTTTTCCCAGAAGGAGAAAGATATGTGAAACACTCCTATAATCAAAGCTAGAAGAAAACATCTTGGCTTCGGAAGTAAATCGAAAACCAAAAGCAAAATTGATACCCATTCATTAGATGTTTCTGACACACACACTCATAGCTTATTAGCATAGCAAATCCCCAGTTGGTGAGTGTCCTGTGTTAGACTTAGGAAAACTACCAGGCCATGCTCTCACTGGGCTGCTTAGCGAGACGCATATTATTTTTCTCACATCATCTTTTGCAGGTTTAAATTATAAAAGAGTAACAGAGGAAGCAAGACAAGGTTTTATGTGTTATGATATTTAAAAGGAGAGAGGGTGCTTTACTGACTTTTCATTTCATTTGCCATTATTTGAAAAATTACAAACATGGGGGTGTCTGGGTGGCTCAGTCGTTAAGCGTCTGCCTTCGGCTCAGGTCATGATCCCGGCGTCCTGGAATCGAGTCCTACATCAGCCTGCTTCTCCCTCTCCCTCTGCCTGTTGTTCCCCCTACTTGTGTTCACTCTTTCTCTGTCAAATAAATAAATTTTAAAAAAATAAAAGAAAAATTACAAACATGGCTTTGCATGCAAAGAGCTCGCTTTTCTATAGGTCGGTAGGTCATGCTGCCTTGGAATATTTCTTTTAAGATTTAAGGGCAGCTAGATGTTCACATATTTATATTTGCATATAAAAATTCTCGTTTTGATTAAATGCTTTCCTTTACAAATTATAGTCTATTAAGATGGTGATATTTTTAAACTCTATTTTAACTCAGCTCTACAGGAAACCCCTGAAATAGTATTGTCATCCTGTCGAGGAAGATTCTTGGGCGCTTCAACCACAGGAACTCTGGGGTCATTTCCACATTCAGTGCCTAGACATAAAAAGTGTTAAAGAATTTCCAACTCTTTGTATAAGGCATTCGTTTAATCAATGATTACTTTTTAACATTCCCTGCCATGAAAGGAAATAGGAACAACTCAACCTTTATGACTTTTGAAGAATTGGTAGAAAATTACCTGAGTGTATTTTCCTTAATAGTTTCTTCTGTAAGGTGTTTTGTTGAATATAATTCCAATGCTTTGGCTACCTCTTCAGTAATCTGCCTAGCTTTGTCCTTCCCTTCCTTCCTTCCTTCTCTTTGTGTCTTTCTTCTACTTTTTATAAATACATAATTAAATGGAAACATACTACCCCTATTTAGTTAACCATTCTATTAAAAACTAAAGCTCTTGAAACTCATGTTCTCTGCTCCTTACTTGGCAGCTTAAACTCATGTCAAGCAAAGAATTTAAGAGACTATATAAACAGTTCGAAGTGCAAGTGCCGAAAACCCAAACCTATTACATAATTGTGTCAGGAATAGGTACCCGTCCAAGGAATTCTCAATAAGACAACTTTACTACCTTGAAATATCTGTTTCTCATACTCAGCCATCAGAATGATCTACAGGTGCTTGTCAAAATGCAGGTTCCTGGGACATACCAGTACCCAAAGAATTTGATTTAATATGTTTGCACTAGGACTCTTTACTTCACAAAATTAAGAAGCTCTTTGCAGGATAACCAGAGTGATTCATACCTCAGGATTACGAGCCAGATGGCCTGAGTCTGAGTCTTGCTTTTGCCACTTGCTAGCTGTATGCTTTTGGGAAAGTTACTTAATCTTCCTATACCTCAATTTTTTTCATGTGTTAAGCAAATATAATAACAGTGCTTACCTCAAAGGATTACTGGAAGAAACGAATGACCTAATGCACATAGTACTTAGAACTGTTTGGCACATATTTAACTTTAACATCCTACCATGCCAACTATTATGATTCTTCTTGACCATTAAAATGTTAGAATTCCAGAAAAGAAGTCATTCATGCTTCTTTTAATGACTTTGATTGTGGATGTTGTTTTGAAATCAACTTCACTGAGATAAATTTACATACAATAAAATACACTCATTTTAAGCATGTAGTTCAATGAGTTTTAATACATGTATATACTCTCATAACCACCACCACAATCATGATATAGAACATTTTTATGACCCAAAAATGTATCCCTTTGTTGGCATCTTCCTATCCTGGCTCCCAGCAACTGCTATTCTTCCCTCGGTCATTACAGATTAGTTTTGTCCTTTCTTGAATTGCATATAAATGGAATCATGCAGTATGTATACTTTTATGTCTTCCCCCCCCGCCCCCAGCACAATGTTTTTGAGATTCAGCCTTGTGATTCCATGTATTAGCAGTTTCTTCTTTTCTATTGCTGAGTGGTGTTCCATTATACGAATATACCATAATTTGCTCATCCATTCACCTGCTGCTGGATATTTGAGTTGTTTCCAGTTTGAGGCTATTACAAATAGTCCAAATAATCTTTTTGGAAGCTGGCATTAGTTTTCCTATTTAAAAAATAGAAAAGTAAAAGGCCCAGAAAACAGAATCTCTTTCTATATGGTCAATTATTTTGGAAAGCCTAGAAATCTTGTAAAAGCAGGGTAGGGGGCGGGGAATAAGCTAGAGTAGAAACAGCAATAGTGAAAACTAAGTGTGTTTTGAGCTAAGTTACAATGAGAGATTAACCATAGCTATGGACTTTTTGTTTTGTTTTTATAGACATCATATCTTTGTAGGGCTGAACTGTTCCTTTTAGATGTGTCAATTTTTACTCATGGGAAATATTTGTTACTGGGTAGAGTTACACTCAATAGATATCTTTAGTAAGTTTTTCAAGTCTTTGTTTTGCAGTATCCTAATCCATTCATTTTAAGGACTTCCATGTCAATGTCTCCATTCTACATTTTCTTTTTGATTTCCTGAAGTCAACAGCAGTAAATATATCGAGGTCTATAGACTACCATTTTGGCCTCCTTTCAAAACACAATTCTTGGAATACTACTGGTGCTGTGTAATGATATCAGGGCTAAAAGAGTCAATATGACTATAGTACTTTGGGACATAAAATTAAAATATGGGGATCTGCCATATCAGTATGTTCTGCAGATTTTTCAAATACAAGAATCGATAAAGCCTCTCCATTTTCACCCAAGTATAAGGACATTATGTTTACCTGGAAAAGGATGGCATGGCATCTTTCGCAGTCTGGATAAACTGAAGATTTCCTAAATCACCAATCCTGGTTCTGTTTTTGTTTAATGGTTCTTCTTTTCAATTTCTCTTTCCTCCCACATTTTATAGTAAGTGGCAAGGAAAACCCAAGGCACACCTTCCAACACTTTGTTTATATCGTAATAGTGCTTACCTCAATGTCCAGATTCCTCCTTTCTGGTACCTGCAGACTATAATTCAGCTAAGTTTCCTGCCATATTGCTTTTCCTCCAGTTTCCAGTAACAGATACCTCATTTCCAGCTATGCCGTCCCTGGCAGCACTTTTAACATCATAATTCAACCAGCAGTCAGATCATGACACATTATGTATTCTTTAGAATGATACAGGCTCTCTCTACCATGCTTCCACTTCTCTACCATGTTTTGGAGTCCTTGCTAACAGAGTTAACATACATATGTTCACTGACAGTGCATTCAAAGCAACCTAGGCTTTTTAAAAACCGTGCTCCACAAAATTCTTCCAGGATTTGCCATTGCCCCATTTAAAGCTACCTTCACACTTCTAGGTATTTGTTACAATAGCACCTCATGCTCCAGTACCAAAATCTGTATTCATTTCCCATTGCTGCTGTAACAAACAATCGCGAACCTAGTTGCTTAAAGCAACACAAACTGAGACTCTGAAATGAGTCTCACGAGATTAAAATCAAAGTGTTGGCAGGGCTGCTTCTTTTCCGGAGGCTCTCAGGGAGAATAGGTTTTCCAACTTTGTCCAGCTTCTAGAGGCTGCACACATGCTTTGGTAAGACCTTTGCATCATCCAAGCCAGTTATTCCTGGGCAAGTCTTTCTCACGTTGCATGACTCTGACTCTGACCCTGAATCTCTTGCCTCCATTTTTCATTTATAATGACCCTTGTGATTACAGTGCACCCATATGGATAATCTGGGGTAATCTTCCCCATCTCAAGGTCAGTTGATTAACAATCCTAATTCTATGTGCAACCTTAACTTCCACTCGCCATGTTCCTCGTAACATAACATAGTCGTAGTTTTCAGGGGTGGCATGGGCACCTTGGGGCAGGGAGGGCACATTATTCTATTTACTGATAACAAACACCATCAGTTTAAGAAAACATAGTGAACATTTCTGTCATCATTAGAATCTCTTAGAGTCCAAACTGCTTCATAAATATCGATACCAAGATACCAGCATGAGAAATTTAGGGACCCCTACTCTACATGGTCTGCTTTTCCTAATTGAAACTTCACATTCTTTTTTTTTAAGATTTTATTTATTTATTTGTCAGAGAGAGAGAGAACCCACAAGCAGGGGGAGCAGAAGGCAGAGAGAGAAGCAGTTTCCCTGCTGAGCAAGGAGCCTGATGCGGGGCTCGATCCCAGGACCTTGAGATCATGACCTGAGCAGAAGCCAGATGCTTAGCCAACTGAGCCACCCAGGCATCCCGAAACTTTACATTCTAAAAGAGACATTTTAGAGTACTAACATGATCCCAGGAATGACAAGTTACCAATGTAAAGTTTATCTAACTAGTTGTATTTAAAACAAATTGAAAGTAAATCATCTTAAGAAGAAAAGGAGGAAAAAAAGAGTCATAAAGAGGAAAAAGATAATGAAGTTATCTTTCTTGTGTTTGACAAGTTATCCCTATTTGATAAACAGTACAGTCAAGTCGTTTGTCTGTTTGCTAAAAAAATAAAGTGAAGTTCTGTCCCTGACATATTAAAAAAGTATACAATAATGTTCAATGTTTCTCATATCTTCCCTCCTGCTTCATTGCTCCCATCCTCATTTCTCTCACAATTCCCTTTGGTTTATGAATTTGTGTTTGGTTTATGAATTAGACCAAGAAGCCAGTAGGGATAAATCTATTAGTCCCATTACTTTATGTAAATTGATTTGGTAATAACATCACAGAAAAACAAAAAAGAAGAAGCTGGTTCTAAAAATCTCTAGGTTTAAACACATTCATACAACCTGTTTCCAAGTCTAGCATACTTAATGCATTGATATTAGATCAGTGTTTCTGAAACTTTAATATGCATAGGAATCAACTGAAGATTTTGTTAAATAAATATTCTGATTCCATAAATTTGGAATGAGGTTCATAACTCTATATTTCTGGCAGAAGGAAGGTCAGGCCAATGCTGCCAATATGCAGACCACACTCTGAGTAGCAAGGAGTGAGAGCACATCACTGGTTGCCATTGTCATTTGCAAGTGTGAAAAGAATAAACATTTGAATGGTTTTTGTGCCATTGTCAATTGTGGGCACAGGAAAAAACAAAGCATTTGAGAAGAAAAACTTGAGCTTTTCTGACAAAGCTGACAGGACTACCAAGGATTGCTTTAAACTCAATACTTGTCCTTGTTAATATTTTTATTAAGTTGTCATGACAAATTTCCTATTCTCAATAAAGTGGAAGCAAGTGGGTATTAACCCATACATTATCTATAGGATGGAAGAATGGACCTGGAAGACGATGAAATACTCATATATTCATTCATCCACTTGACAGTAATTTTACTGAATTTCTCTTATGAACCATGTTCATTGCTTGGCACTTAGTCTGCAAAAATTACTTCTCTAACATCAAGAAACTCTTAGCACTTTTTCAGGGCATATCAAACATCTAGATTAGAACATGTGCTTCATGATCACCCGATACCCTAGATTGGTTACTTTTCCCACATACCATATTGCCTGACAGTCACAAAGTTTGGGAGAAGGAGAATACAAGCACTCTCTAGCTGAGAGTCTGTCCTTGGTAAAACTGAGTAGCCTGGAACAGAGATTACTGAGGTTAAATGTAGTACTTGTGAAGGACTTTGGTGTGCTATGGGTTATGAAGATGGTGAAGACAGAAATGAATGAGTTAAGCAAGTCGTGTTCCAGGATGAAAGGAATATTGACAAGAGTAAAGGAACACAAAAACAAAAACACAGATTTTATGCAAGCCTACATGGCATGCAACTGGAGGACAGTCCAATGGGGCCATCTGACCCCAACTGATCTTTCTACTTTATCTTCCTAGACTTTTTTTTTTTCATTTACTTCATATTTCTATCTGTTGGCATCACCTTCTGTTTTTTGAATATTGGCCTTCATGCCTTCCCACCTCCATGCCCTTGTTCACAAGTTTCCCTCTGCCTGAAAACAAAACAAAACAAAGAAAAATCTCCTCTGATTAAGGAGTCAATCCCATTTACAATTGCACCCAAAACCATAAGATACCTAGGAATAAATCTAACCAAAGAGGCAAAGAATCTGTATTCAGAAAACTACAGAACACTCATGAAAGAAATTGAGGAAGACACAAAGGAATGGAAAAACCTTCCTTTCTCATAGATCGGAAGAACAAATATTGTGAAGATGTCAATGCTACCTAGAGCAATCTACACATTCAATGCAATCCCTATCAAAATACCATCAACTTTCTTTCACAGAACTGGAACAAATAATCCTAAAATTTATATGGAACCAGAAAAGACCCCGAATAGCCAGAGGAATGTTAAAAAAGAAAAGCAAAGCTGGCAGCATCACAATTCCAGACTTCCAGCTCTATTACAAAGCTGTAATCATCAAGACAGTATGGTACTGGCACAAAAACAGACACATAGATCAATGGAACAGAATAGAGAACCCAGAAATGGACCCTCAATTCTGGTCAACTAATCTTTAACAAAGCAGGAAAGAATATCCCATGGAAAAAAGATGGTCTCTTCAACAAATGATGTTGGGAAAATTGGACAGCCACATACAGAAGAATGAAACTGGACCATTTTCTTACACCATACAGAAAAATAGACTCAAAATGGATGAAAGACCTAAATGTGAGAGAGGAATCTATCAAAATCCTAGAGAGAACACAGGTAGCAACCACTGTGACCTCAGCCACAACTTCTTCCTAGACACATCTCCAAAGGCAAGGGAAGCAAGGGCAAAAATGAACTATTGGGACTTCATCAAGATAAAAAGCTTTTGCTCAGCAAAGGAAACAGTCAACAAAACCAAAAGACAACAGACAGAATGGGAGAAGATATTTGCAAATGTCTTCTCAGATAAAGGGCTAGTATCCAAAATCTATAAAGAACTTATCAAACTCAACACTGAAAGAACAAATGATCCAATCAAAAGAAATGGGCAGAAGACATGAACAGACATTTCTCCAGAGAAGACATCCAAATGGCCAATGGACACATGAAAAAGTGCTCAACATCCCTCGGCATCAGGGAAATGCAAACCAAAAGCACAATGAGATACTACCTCACACCAGTCAGAATGGCTAAAATTAACAAGTCAGGAAACGAGAAAGGTGAACCCTCCTACACTGTTGGTGGGAATTCAAGTTGGTGCAGCCACTCTGGAAAACAGTTTTGAGATTCCTCAAAAAGTTGAAAATAGAGCTACCCTATGACCCAGCAATTGCACTACTGGGTATTTACCCCAAAGATACAAATGTAGTGATCCAAAGGGGCACCTATACCCCAATGTTTATAGCAGCAATGTCCACAATAGCCAAACTATGGAAAAAGCCCAAATATCCATTGACAGATGAATGTATAAATAAGGTGTTATATATATATATATGTTGGTTATATATATATATATATATATATATATATATATGTGTGTGTGTGTGTGTGTGTGTGTATATATACACACACAATGGAATACTGCTCAGCCATCAAAAAAATGAAATCCTGCCATTTAAAACGATGTGGATGGAACTAGAGGGAATTATGCTAAGTGAAATAAGTCAATTAGAGAAAGACAATTATCATATAATCTCACTCATGTGTGAAATTTAAGAAACAAAACAGAGGATCATAGGGGAAGACAGGAAAAAATAAAACAAGATGAAATCAGAGTGGGAGACAAACCATAAGAGACTTTTAATCATAGGAAACAAACTGAGGGTTGCTGGAGGGGAGAGGGGTGGGCGGATGGGGTAACTGGATGAAGGACAATAAGGAAGGCACGCAATGCAATGAGCACTGGGTATTATTTGAGACTGATGAATCACTGATCTCTACCTTTGAAACCAATAATACGTTATATGTTAATTAATTGAATTTAATTTTAAAAAAATTTAAAAAAACAGAAAAATCTCTTCTATTTCATCTTTCATAGTGGCCAAATTTTTAAGAACTAACTCTAATGCTGCTCCATTATAAAGTATTTCTATCAGAAGACATTTCTTCTTCCTCTGAGCTTTCACATCATTGAATTTATTTTTAAAAAATATTAAGAGATCCTCTTTCAATTATGCTGTCCACTGAAAGAAAGCCAACCTCATGGTAGGTTAGTCAATGCCTTATTCATTGTCTCCCTGAGGACTATAGCCTGGTACAGTGTTTCAGATTGCTCTGAAGAACTGCTTCAAAGCTTGTGAGCTACAGGGGATTATAGATACAAAAGAGAAAGGGTACATACCCTTTGTTCTTCAAATACTTGCACATCACAAGTTATAATTCAGTTGCAAAAATATATATACAGTTGTAAAATGTAATACAGTTGTAAATATAATACAGTTTTTAAAATAATGGTTTTTCTGCTTTCTAAATAGACACAAGAAAGACCTTTAGGTCATCTTTTATTTTTTTCCTCTAGGTCATCTTAATACATTATGTTTCTATTATATCTGATTGTTTAAAAATATTGTTTGCATGCCTCTACTTAACTGATTTTCCAGTTCTTCCTGTTCTTGATTTTTCCTTAAGATCACCTGAGACAATCACACAAGGCTGACATAGTCACCTACTGCAATTTTAGTGCACAGTGCATCACTGGGTATTTATTTTTACTTTTTATTCTAGGTCTTAAATTCTAAGAGCTGTGAGGACAAACGCCTACTGACTTAAGACATTAACATGGGTTGGGTGTAGAGGAGGAGAATGTTTCAGAGATGGCAGAACCAAAAAATGCCAATTTATAGCTCTGAACTTTTGCCTGATACTAAGGCAAAGTTTACTTAAATGCTTTTTTTTCAAATTTAAATTCTTTTTTCCCCCTTCTTTGCTTATTCTCACTCATGTTTGCCATGAGGAGAACATAGTACACAAGGCTGGGAGAAAATTTTGCAAATGTGGTGAGCCTAACACAGGACCAGATCATGTGCTGTATGTTGCCAGAAATATAAGAATTTCAGATAACCATGAACGATTTGTTTCAGAGTTCCTGGGTTTGAAGAAGGATCACATAATAATCAGGATTAATTATGAATTCACAATGAAACAGCATAATGAGATTTTTTTTTTTAAGTCAGGAAACTGACTCAAAATCAATGTCAGAACTTATTTTTCTGTGCTGGAATTCTTTCTCTCTCTCTTTCTCTCTCTCTCTCTCTCTCTCTCTCACACACACACACACACACACACACTAGAAATAAATGCACTGAACCAAGCAGAATTAGGACTTTACTGGAAAGATGTGTAAGCTTTGCAATCGCAGAATTGCATTTGCAAAGGCGTAGATTGGTTTTAAACCTGTAAACCAGGACAAGAAAACCGTCCGTGCGGTATTAACTTCTGAGCAGAAATGTTGGGGGTTTTAACTACTGTAAACGATAGTTTTTCTGGACCAGTGTGTACTGGAGATTTTTTTTTTCTAAGTGAGCCAAATTTTCCTTAAGTTCCCTCCCCTTTTTTTTTTTTTTTTGTTTCTCTTCCTTTGTCCCCGTCCCTTCTCCCTGTCTCCACACAGTGACTGCTGGGATGGCGATTGGGCGGCTGGAGAGGCCAGGACTCAGTTCCCCTGCCCTAGTCTGAGCGTAGTGGGTGGGACTCCAACACAGAGAGCTGATTTTTCCAAAGCAGGTTTCTATGCAGTTTTCCGACACTTTGGCTGCGCTAAAGCCGAGGCAAAAGGCAAAGAGCAGCCGGGGAGCCGCCCCAGGCGACCGACACCTGCAGGGGGAGAGGGGGCGGGGAGCGTCACGAGCATCGGCGGGACCCAGACCCTGAGTGACCTCACCATGGTGCGTTTTAGTCGCTACTTTCTTTTTCAGTCTTTCGGTGCTGGGAAGGGGAAGGATTCTGAAAAGAACTTGAATGCCGTAGGGAAAGGGATTATAAGGGATCCTTTGGAGTCATCAGAAGAGAGAGAGATAACGGAGACAGGGCGGAACCACGGCCAGAGCTGATTGAGTGTTTGGGAGCAGAGCGGGAATCCGGTTTGCGAGGCACGTCGCGTCCCGCCCAGCCTGTTGAGCAGGTAGACCGGAGTGAGCCCAAGTGTGAATACCGCGGTCGCATGTTTGGTGGCTGCGCTCGCGCCCCGACTGACAGGTGCGGCTGCAGGGTCCCTCTCCCGCTCACCCTCCTGTCCTTGACGCCCACTCTCTCTGCGTTCGCAGTGGGGATTTGCCAGGCGCACCCTGGAGCTGCCGGAGATCCGGAAACGCAGCCGCGAGGTCTGCGAAGCCATCAAGTAAGTGGTCTCTGAGTGCCCACGCGGCTCGGGGCTCCCCAGAGAGGCAGTCCTTCTCCCCCGGCCCTTGGCCTGGGCTCATCCCCCTTCCCCTCGCTAGGAAGACTTACGCGCGCTCCCAGCTGCTCAGCCCCTGGGGGCCGGAGACCGGTTCCCACGCCGGGGAGGAGCGGGGGAGCAAAGGAGACGGCGCCCGGGGGGCCCGGCTCAGGGCCCGGGGGAGCTGCGGGGCCCGAGGGAAGAGGACTGACGGGGGTGGGCGCCGGGCCGCGCAGCGCCCGCGGCGGCGCTCGGAGAGCCGGGGCGTGAGAACGCGCGGGGCGCGCTGGGGCCGCTGCTCTCCCACGGCCGGGGCGCCGGGGCCTTGGGCGCACGCGAGGGCCAGCTGCGGCAGCAAAGGGCCGCCGGGACCTGAGAGCCGGCCGGGGCTCGAGGCCGCGCCCGGGCTTCACCGCAACTTCACCCCGCCGGCTGCTGCGTAGGCGAGCGATTCGCCCTTTTAGAGAGCAAACAGCTGCGATCGCTCGATTGCTTAGAGAAAGCATCCAGCAAACTTCCAGCAGGGCTGCTCGGGGCTGGACCCAAGAGTAAGAGAGAGAGAGAGAGAGAGAGAGAGAGAGAGAGAGAGAGAGAGAGA
>NW_027397066.1:130999800-131034810 GCF_003265705.2 Callorhinus ursinus
AGAGAGAGAGAGAGAGAGAGAGAGAGAGAGAGAGAGAGAGAGAGAGAGAGAGAGAGAGTGTGTGTGTGTGTGTGTACGCGCGCGGTCTAATTTGGCAGACCAATTTTCTGTTCTCATTATGACTGCAGCACTTGGGGAGATGGTGAGCAGGGGATCACAACCGTCTCTGCGCGTCGCGTCTGTGCTTGCAGCCTGTGCTCGCCGAGCTGAGCAGCCTCACAGTGGCATTTGTGTGAGGGGCTGCCTTGCATCGTGGTCATGTGATTTCAGGCTATGGATTTCGTGCGTCTTTTGCTCACTTTTATCCTACGGTTCTTCATTTTGCAATGGATGAAGTTTATATCTTCTGAAGTAATCCAGGCTGTACCTCTCCCTTAATGGTAACCGGTGAGAGGCACCTTGTTTCCAACATACTGAAAACTCATCTGAGTTTTAAATACAACAGGCCATATTGTGTGTGTGTGTGTGTGTGTGTGTGTGTGTGCGCGCGCGCGCGCGCTCGCATTTATTTTGTATCAGTAGGGATTTTTCAGGGTCAGTCTTCTGATGGTGATATCGTTAAATGTCTACCTACTTACTTGAACTAGTCTTGGTGAGAATATCATTAACCCTCTGGTTACATACATAAACGTCCAAGCGCTTAATGATAGAGACTTTTATATCTTAGTTCATAATGTGGAAGTTATCTGTTGCTTTTCCTAAAATGGCTATATTTCTCTTCAAGAGTGGTCATGTCAGGTGCTATACTATGAAGAGTGGTAAAAAATCAGTAACAATAAAAATATAACAACAATATGAAAATCTAAAATTCCAAAGCAAACTTTAATATGTCAGAAAGCTGTATAAGCTTTATTATTCTTTGAGTGAGATTGTCTGTGTAGTCTGTGTTCTGCTAAATTATTAAACAACTGGGTCGGTAGATCTTCTTCAAGGAGTCATGAAGCCCCTGATATTGTATTTAAACATTTGAGTCGCTGCATTTTTAGGGCGATAGTCCAGAGTTCTCAGATATCCAAAGGGATCTTTGACCCAATAGAAAAATAACCACAAAGTTAAAATATATGAGCTTTACTTTTTCTTGTCAAAACAATAGGCTTTCTACATAAAGCCTGCAGACATAAAATGGTAGGAAAATTTCTAGAATAACTCCTGTTATAATAATTAAACATTTCATATAAGATAGGCCCACTTGTATGTTTTTAAATGTATCAGGAATCTTAGGTAGGGGAACTTTATTTAGTAGAAATTTGTGATGAATATATAGGTACATTCTGTTTCTTCGGCTGTAAGATCTCTTTCTAGTATGACACAGAAAATAAAAATTATATTTTTCACTATTTGAAACCCAACAGAAATATAAAGTACTTATAGTTGGTATGCTGTTTCAAAGTGTGTGAATATAAATTATCCCTTAAAAGCCATGTTTTTAGATGTCCACGTATAGTATATCTAAGATGGTTTTCTGTCATTTAGAGAATGTGGAAGAAAATATAAAGGTATTTGACTTATATCTGGCAGCATCAAAGGAAAAAGAAATGTGGGAAACTTCATAAGTCTTAGTCCTTATATTTCTTATAACTATGGTTTATGAAACAATCTTATTTTAAGGCATTATTTAGGAAAAACTGTTTTAATATGGCACTAAAAACTAAAGAAGTGATAACTGAAGTGAAATTATTTCTATTATGAATATATCAATAAAATATTTTTGTGCCTAAATGTCAACTGTTATGTCATAGATATTTTTCAAACAAAAAGACTTAAATCTTTAGTTAATACCAGGTTTGTTTGTTTTTTATAAATTAAGATTGGATAACCTTGAATTTTGTCAGAAATCATATCAGGGAAATTAAATCCTGTATTTACATTTGTAACAATTAATAATGACTGTAGGGGGAAAATATTTATTTTTTTAATAGTATCAGTACCGAAAAAATCTCTAGTTAAAAATCAAATTAGCCTCAAGAATTAATTTCTCCAGGTAAGGAGAAGTAGAAAGCTAAAACAGTATTTGAGTAAATCAAAAAATATGTTACTGATGGGAAAATTTTTTGGAGGAAATTAGTTATTGAGAATATTTTCTGTATGTCAGATTTGCCAGCAAGTTGCTTAGCTTCTCTTTTTTTTTGCTGGGGTAAATAACTTTTATGGCACTGATTTTTATACCATTTAATTATAGATATTCACCCAAGCTACTTTTCTTAAATACTACTAATTACTTTTCTGTATATTTGTAGAAAGAGATCTTTTTCTTCGTAAAATATCAATAATTTTAGTTTTTAGTCTTTAAACCATCTAGATTTATTCAGTAGGTATTTGTTAGGTGCCTATGCAATAGTTTTGAGCATTTCTACCTTGACCTGATACAAGAAGAGTTTTTGACAATTTTTGGGTTTTTATATGAACAAATTTGGTTGTCCATGGACTACTCGACTTATTTGGGGTTGCAATAATGTTTGGCTATCCTGAATCACATTTGCTTTTCTTATTTCTCTCAAACCGTTTAGAAGTGTCTGACCTATTTCATATTTTTTTCTCTCTCCTGGGTTCAGACCAACAGATTTTCTCTTCCTATAGTCATGAGGGTTATAGAGCATGAATAGAATTATTTGCAAGGAGTGAAGAGCTTTAGGTAAGCTCCCTCCTCAGCCTACAGTAGGAAAGAATGATTACCTTATAAAACTTGAGGGTCTCTGGGGCATGATTACCCCTTTCCACAAAAATGTGATTTTCACTGCTTGTAGTTACTCATATCACTTACCCGAAATGCTCTGGCAATTAATACTTGTTTTATAATATGAACCCTCCCTTTCAGAAAATCAAAGGCAATTTAATTAACTCACCACATACCACCACCTCCTACTCACCATAGTAAGAATTAGCAAGAAGCCAACAGAAGACAATGGCTTTGGGAGTGAACACCCGGCGGGGGGGCGGGGAAGGAAGTTGGGCAGACCAAAAAAAACTTCTTAATCCTGAATTTTTTTTTCCAGGTCTGACCTATCTACATGTCTCCTTTCTCTATGTGGCATTACATTAAAAATACCTGTAAATATGTCTATATTGCCTACCGAACTCAGATCTCTTTCAGGATACTCATCACTGGATCCACAGTACCTGGCACATAGTAGGTGTCTAAGAAGATTAATTGTGTTGTCTTTGTAATTACTGAATTAAGGGGTTTTTTTATGCCTTGATGCTATAAATTATTCTGTTCAAGAATACGATTTTTTAAAGAAATATTTGTTTTGCACTGATGCTCAATGGAATATTATGGTCTTGATCATCCAGAGACATTGCTGTGCTCGTCTCTCATTTGGCTTTCAGCCTGTTCAGAACTGCTTGTAAACTTACTTCTTTCACCATCGTCCAGTAACCCTTTGTTTTTTTAAATTTACATCTTTCACTTGTGTTACCCTGCCCCCATTACCAGTGCTTTTTGACCTCCTGAACATTCGACTTTCCTTAGGAATCTAAAATAATGGAGGTTTTCATCAGCTGTCATTGTTCAGGGCTTCATTCAACATCGACGGATTCAGCTTTCACAGGACCATAACCTGCTCGACCTCCCTCTGAGAGTCCGCTGGTATTCACCCACTTGGGCCTTCTCATCACTCAGGATTGTCCTGGCTGAACGAAAAGCTAAGCATTTCATAGTCTTTCTTACCAACAACCTCTTATCCCTCCCCTAATTCCACTCACTCATCACTACCCAACACCCTTCTCTCCCATTATTGTTTGTTGGCTGCCCCCAATTTTCTCATGTTTTCCTCTTTACTTACCACACTCATCTTGAACAGCAATGTCAACTCTGTTTCAGACTTCAGATCTCTTGCCACTAGAGCTACCAGAATCTGATTCACTCTAACTTCAGCTTAAGAGATGGTTAACAGTGCTAAGAAGTTAGTTTATCCTCTCTTGGATAATTCCATATCAAATTCTCTCATAGTATGAGCAAGTCTCCTCATAATACTTGTTCCAGATTTTTCTAGGTTTTCCATCTGCCCACATTAGCCTTACTCTTTTCACTCTTAGCAGATGACCTTATTTCCATATTCACAGAGAATATTAAGACCAATTTAGGCAAATCATTTATCAAGATTCATCTGGAACTTAGGAGGCATTTCTTTATTTGACCCGTCCTGAGCATAAGAACTCTTTTCTTATATTGAACAATACTAGTTATCTCTGTGATATTCATATCCTGATTATTACCTCTTAGAGTACTTATACAAAATGCTTTTATATATGACAACTCTTGTGTCTCTTTTGGTACTATCCAGTTCCTTCAACTCATCCTTATTTGACATGCCTTGAAAGTCTCATTATCATCAGGGAACTTCTCTTTTGGATGCACTCCTGTTTTTCTTAAAGTGTGGACCCTAGAGCTGAACATAGATGAGCGGACTGCTATCATTAGATATACCTGGCTAAGTCCTCTGGATATCGTATAATAAATCATCCTAAAACCTAATCTGTTTTTCCCCCACTTTTTTTTTTTTTTGCATCCACACTGCATTGTTTAATTATGCATCTTTTTGTCCGTACTCTTCTGCAGATATATTTCTCCTCAGTTGTACATTTGGCCACTTGAGTTGGGACTTTTAAAAATGCTTACTGCAATTAAATGTAATCTTTACCTTTAGTTAGTCTATTGTTCCAGAAGGTCAAGGTATATTTGGATTCTGATTCCTTGGTAAAGATTAGCCATTCTTCCCAATTTAGTGGCATTAATAGATTTGATTAGGATACAATTAAGATCTTCACCCAAGTAACTGCAAAATGCTGAACTGGAAGGATATCTGGCACAATCCTAGATCCTAGACACCTTCTTCTTGCTTTACATTAGTCTATGAATTACTAGTCCTCTTTATGAGGATGTCCAGCCAAATATATCATCAATATCTCTTTCTTGGAGTTTACATTCCTTTGTGTAGCCCAAGAATATACTGTGACAGACTTGGTCAAATTCCTTGGGAAAATGCATTTCTACTTTCTGCGGAATAGATACCAAGTTATTATTTTTATATAATGATATGCTCCCTGCGATGTTCACTAGCTTGTAGGTAACAACACATCACATTTTGAATACTCACATACCATAGTTTTACAAATCTCTTGGGAATCATGCCTGGAATGAATGTCAAGTTCTCTAGGCTGGAGTTGATGGAATCACCTTCTCTATTTTGAAAATTGAGACAATGGCTGGATTCTTCCTTCTCTATCAACGCTTCTCTTCATTGTAATATTTTTAAAGATGATTTTAACTATTCCCTTATTTCATCCACAAATGCTTTCAGTACTTCGTCATGCAGTTTCTTCACATGAATAGATTTAAACTCATTTAGAACATTTAATATCGTTCTATACCTTGGGCCTTAAATTTGTTACTTTGATTTTGGTCTTACTTTTGCCAATATGAATATTATTTTCTTGAGGAATGGAGATGAAACAAAACAAAAATAGAGTAATTCTGCTTGACCAGTCCTGTGCCATCATTTGAATTTCCTCACGTCCCCCTCAAGTCCTTGAACTCTTCCTATACCAATATAAATGTCATTATCTCTACTTTATCTGAAAGATAAATTAAAAGATTTAAAAGAACTTTTTTTTTATTTTGTAATTTTTGAAAGCTTTGGCTTATTTTATATTTTATGACACTCTTCTCAGAGGCTCAGTCGCTTTTGTGTACTTCATGCAATAAGGTTTATTAAGGATTATGTTCGTCACTGAGCGACATACAACACAGTTTATGACACAGTCCCTGACTTGAGGGAATTTAAAGTCTGCATGTAGAGATAACAGAACCCAGAAGTAGTCTCAGAATTACACACATCAGCACTTATCAATGAACTTAATATGAGTGGTGCCTTTTTAGTAAGGTCTGAAGAACTTAAAGGAGAGAGCTTTGCAGGGTGGAAATACTGAAGGCTCTCTAGGGAAGATCTGGCTCTTAGTTGAGATTTTAAAAGAGGACTGATGTGGGACTTTGCAGGACCTGTAGGATTTAAATATAGAGAAGAGTGGGAAGGGTGTTCTGGGCAGAGAATAGGAAAGGCGCAGAACAGGAAGTGGGTGAGTGGGGTGTGTGTGTGTGCGTCCACGTGCGTGCATGTCTCTGAGGAACCAGGGTATGGAGGGAGAAGGGGCAACAGCAAGTCTCCTCAAGAACACCTTTGAAGTATTCCTTTGTGCAATATACTACTACCATCCCCCTCCATTTCTAGATTTCTTTTCCCTTTGCTCAGTTTTCGAGAGGCCCATACCTACTCAAACTTTTAATCTCAAATTAGGCTCTACTTCTCAGAAACTTTCCCTGACCTTTCCAGCCTGAGTTAAGTGCTCTGTTATGTTTTCCTTCAATGCCCTGTGCTTCCCCCATCATATTATTATACTACCCTGTAATTGCTTTGTGAATTGTCTGTTTTCACCAGTACACTCCTATTCGGTGGCAGGAGGTACCATTTCTGTCTAGTTCTCATTCTATTCATAGACACCTAATAGAAGTGTCCCATGGATCCTAAGCACTCAGTAAAAATGTGTGATATGATACAGGCCTGCTTGGAGTGATGAGGTTATGCTGGGGCATATTTATAAAAAGATTTAAGGTAAAGAGAGGTTAGATTACAAAAGACCAGGATACCAGGCTGAGTTTTTGCTTTATTAGGTAATGTAGAACTATCTTGTTTTTTGAGTTTAGGGACAGGATACGGCACATGCATGACTTTTAATTAGACCTTTGTAAATCAATTCAAACTATTCAAAATTTGATATGCTTTTCTAGATTTAATAAGGAAGTTATTTGGCTCCTTATCTTGCATCAGGTGTTTCCATCTGTGAGGTTGAGAAGCCCCCATAACTTTAATGCCATTCGTTTTGTTAAAGAAGTTTTGTTATTTTACTAGTCTAATTTTATTTGTAGGATATTGAAGTTATTAGCTGCTGATTGTTCTCAATTTTCAATCATTTTGCAGCTTCCGATGCTATTATAAATAGTTAAATGTTATGTGGTTTATATTATTAAGTTAATAACACACAGGGCAAGGAATTTCAATGTTCCATTGGTATAATATAAACTTTTAAGTCATATATTTGTGAGCATAAAGTTTAACAAAGATAGCACAATTGGTGGAGTATTTAGGGGATTACAACTCTAATATGGAAGAGATTTGGGTAAGCACATTAACATTGTCAGTACTTGATATGTCCAATATTTAAAACAAGATATTCTTACAGTGGATTAGTATTCATTTGTAAATGTGATTAGGAAAACACACTTTTCCCAGTGAAGAGTCTTTGGGTGAAATTCCATTTTTTAAGTGTTTTAAAATATTCGCAGTCACTAATTGTAAGTAACATTCCTCTTTGTCCACCTCTACCCCAAATAACAGTTTAATACCCCATGCATCTATTTCTGGTTCTTTTCTCTAGTGACTGGCTTAGAGTAATTCTTAAGTTTATGTTGTGTTGTCTTATGCTTAAAAAAATCAGCAGTGGTATATAGGAGAGCTGTGATCTTTTCTTGAGAGAGTCTGTTCCTTGGGTAGATAGCAAATTATCCGAACTGAATTTGCTAGCTTTCCCCATCTCCTCTTTCTTTGCCACCCTTTGAAGCTATAAGAATTTATCCTGATTTAGACTGGGTTACCACCTACAACTCATCTGATGGCTTGGCCAAGGACAAAAAGGTTGTATTTGAGGAGTTTCGTAAGGCCATCTACCACAAAAGTTTTTCTTCCCCCGGTCCTCTCCTAGGGACAACTCTTTTGGATTGATGTAGTCCTTTGGATTTTATCTCTAGGAGGCCCTGGGATAACTGTTTTACTCAGAAGAACAGCATAACCTTTTTTGCCCAATAGCAAAAGTCACATTTATTATGTTGCCTTATACCTTCAAGCAAGAGTATGGTTTCTTGGACCGTAGACATTTAAATGTAAGAGAAAAAGAAAACTGAAAGACCTAGCATGTAGGACATAAATGAGAAAGGTAGATACAAGTAGGGTACATTTGGGTGACAATATGGTGTTCAGACAGGAAGAGGAAGGTTAAAAAAAGTTAGGGTCCTAAAAAGAGTTGTTTTTTCACATTTTTGTTCCCTATCCTAACTGGGGATGGTTAGAACATTTTCCTCACCAGCATGTTGTGGTCTTGATTATCTATCTAAATCAAACCAGAGTAACATCAATTTAGTTATATTTATCTTAATATTGGATCTGTTTCAGTACATAGTGGAAATTGGTAGCTGTAGGTTGTCATAGTCTGTTTTACACACGGTAAAATGGTGTTTGGCTACGTTTCTTTACATTAACTGTCCTTGATAAATATCACTGGTCATTGTATGAGTATCAAGAATTTGCTGCATGCCATGTGTTAAAAGTGATTTTCAGTGTTGTAGAGATCATGCAGTGTTCATAATTTCAAGTAGTCTGCCAGCCTTACTTTACTGTCTAACTCTGCTGGCCAATGTCTTGGTTATTCTCTTACTTGATTCTGTGTTATGGACATATTGTCTTTACTGTACTTGGTCACCAAGCTCTTTTTGTTTGTTTGTTTCTGTCATTGTCTTTTGCACATCTTTTTCTGCTCCTTAAAATACCTTTCTTGTTTTCTATGCCTTGTTATTTCTTACTTATTCTAGAAGCTTCAACTTAAGTCTTTTGTCGAGGAAGCATTTACCAGTGTACCATGTCAGGTTTAGATGCAGATTTTCTGTCTTCCCATCACATGTCATGAGAGATCACACTTTAACTGAATGTGTGTGCTTTTAGTCTGTCCACACCCCATTCCCTACATGAAACATTCCTTAAGCATCTAGTGCTGGTTTATTTTTATTTCTTTTTGTTTTTGGTTTCTGAATCCTCATCTCTTAGAAAGTAGTCATAGATGCTTAATAAATATTTCTAGGATAAATGAATGAATGAATGGATGGATGGATGGATAAATTGAGGAATTCAGGTAGAAGAAAGGGGAATATTTTAAGGGAACATTAGGTAGAGTAATTATAAAGAAAGGTCCTGGAGAAAGCATGTTGTGATGGAGTCTAGAGCAGTATATAGACTTTGAAGAGGAAATACATTGTCTTGTCCAGTATCAGAAAGAAGGATACGTTGGTGGATACAGAATTAGTGTGACATTAAGGTAAATGCTATGGAAGAGAGAAGTGGCATTACCCAAATGATTTGTGAGATATAAACCTAAAGTATATTAATTGAAAGCACTAACTATGCATTTGATAAAAGAACCCACAATCGTTATATACTTGTTTGAAGTAAAAAGTAATATTTTTTTTCTTTTTAAAAATATTTTATTTATTTTAGAGAGAGAGAAAGAGTGTGAGTGGGAGGTGGGTCAGAAGGAGAGGGAAAGAGAGAATCTTAAGCAGGCTTCTCCCTGAGCATGAGACTGACTCAGGGCTCGATCCCAGGACCCTGAGATCATGACCTGAGTGGAAATCACGAATTGACGCTTAACCAACTGAGCCACCCAGGTGCCCCAAAAGTAATGTATTTTTTTTTAACATTTAACAAATTCAGGTTGTTTTGGTTGAAGTCTATGAAAAAATTCCAGCCTTACTCTGATACACGGTTGAAAAGGGAGGAGTGATTTAATAGTATTTTCAGATAACTATGGATTTTTCTGATATAAAAATTTCAAAATTTGAAGCATGATTATAACCTAAAGGTTACTTGCAGTATGGGACGAGAAACCATTAAAAATCTGTGTTCTGTGAATGGATCTTTATTAATGCACGATTTTGTAACATCATAGTCATTGGAAAATACTGGTTCACTGAGCTTTGCCAGGTCTATCAAAGGTTGATGCACTCTACATTTTATCATGTAGTATCAAAAAATCACATTCATCAGTATCACCATTGATCTCCTCCGGAAAATTTTTTAAGTATTGGGAAGCTGTCGAGTTCACCATGGCAGATGTAGAAAGTCCAGCTGTTACGTATGGTGTGATGGCTGAGAAAGTCTCCCAGTCTCATTTTTTCAAGCCAAGAATCCATCCATAAATATATGAAAAATACAAATAAATTTTCCTTTCAATTGGAATAAATATTATTAAATTCTAACATAGCAGCTTAAGTGAAAATTTGCAATTTAGAAAACTTAACATAATTTAATATTACTGCAAAACAAAATAGCAAAGTGTAGTTATTTTTTGTATTTACATGGAGATGTAAGAAAAACTCGGGAATTTCAAAATGATGCTTTATTGAACATATATCCAGGGATTTCTGGGAAGAGCACAGCAGAAGTTCTGAGAACAAACTGAGTTAATCCCTGAACATACATACATTTATACATGAAATCTACTACCTTAGAAAGTTCTACGCAAGCACAAATTCCATTGGCTGATAAAATTAAGACATTGTTAGATGATTAGATGTCTATAGCTTCTGGAAACCTGCACTCAATAACTTTAGAGAATGAGAATGAAAAGGGCACTTGGTATCTCAGTACTGTTATGAAAATAGTTGTGATGTTGCATATCCTTTAAAGGGCCTCAGGGCATCCCCAAGAACTTGCAGATGACACGTTGAGAACTACTGCTTTAGGTCAACCAAGCCTCGAACAATGTAACATACAGGCGCTAGAATAATTTTATACCTAATTTCAGAAACTAGAAGTCAACATTTATTGAGCACATATTATACTCCAAGCATTGTTAAAACTGAATTAAAATTAAAGCATTATTGAGCCCCTTGAGAAATGTTCTACCTTATCACTTAAATGTACAGATGAGGAAATGGAGTCAAGAGCAGAAAAGTAATTTGCCTTTACTGTCATACCTTGTTAGTGGTAGAACCAGTGTTTGTAGTTAGGCAGCATCCATCCTCTTAAATACTATGTTTTACCACCTTTCCTGGCTATAGAAAAGGTTTCTGGTGGTTTGTAAATTATTTTCCAAATGACCAATAACATATTTGCTTTACAGTGGTCAACTTAGACTCTAGAGTTAGGTTTCAAAGACCTGTGAACTTCCAAATAAAATGCATGAAACAGGAGATAATTAATGCATTTGAAAGAATTTTGATAGAAATTCAGTTAACTTAGGGATGCTTGGGTGGCTTAGTTGGTTAAGCGTCTGCCTTCTGATCAGGTTATGATCCCAGGGGCCCTGGAATCGAGTCCCGCACTGGGCTGCGAGCCTGCATCTCCCTCTGCCTGGCTCTCTCTCTTACTCTCTGACAAATAAATAAATAAATAAATCTTAAAAAAAAAAAAAAAAGACTCTCTCCTTCTCCCTCTGCCCATCCCACCCCACTCACTCTCTCTCTAAAAATAAATAAATAAATCTTTTAAAAAATTTTTATTTATTAATTTGACAAAGAGAGACACAGCGAGAGAGGGAACACAAGCAGAGGGAACGGGAGAGGGAGAAGCAGGCTTCCTGAGAAGCAGGGAGCCCGATGCGGGGCTCAATCCCAGGACCCTGGGATCATGACGGGAGACGAAGGCAGACGCTTAATGACTGAGCCACCCAAGCTCCCCAATATATAAATCTTTAAAACAAAACAAAACAAAACAAAAAATAAATTCAGTTAAATTAAAATAAAATATCTTTAAATTTTCCACCAGTCTAAAGTTGTTATGATTGCAATGTTTAGGCAACTCTATTCTTTGTATGTGTTAACTCTTAAAGAATATTTTGTTGGATATATAATTTAAGGGAAACAGATTGGTTTGTTTCCTTTCTTCAGTCCTTAATTTTTTGTTTCATTATTTGCTAGTTTCCATGATTCTCTGGCCTTTTTTTTTCTTTTTTCTTTGAATTTCAGAAGTTTGGTAACTAAATGCTTAGGTGTGATTTTCTTTGTATTTATCATGCATGGGGATTTGCTGAACTTCTTGGATCTGTGAGTTAATGCTGTTATCAAATATGGACTATTCCCAGCCATTTCAAATATTTCTTCTTCCTGCATCCCCTCACCTTCCCCTCCACCCCGGGACTCTAAATACATGTATGTTAGACCTTTTGATATTGTTCTATAGATTTCAGGTGCTCTTTTGTGTTTTTGTTTGTTTGTTTGTTTGTTTGTTTTTTGCTGTTTATTCTCTTTGTGATTCTGTTGGGGTTGTTTCTATTAACCTGACTTCAAGTTCACTGATCCCTTCCTCTGATGTTATCCAATTAAATGGAATTCTTTATTGCTGGTATTGTAGTTTTCATTTTTAGCATTTCCAATTGTTTCATTTTCTTTGCTTGCCATTTCTCAATGGATACTCTCTATTTACACATGCGCACATATATATTAAGCTCCAAGTGTGGAAGACTGAGTCAAGATAAATTGTGGGGCATCACTGGGTTCTAATCTAACTTGCAGTGGTTAAAAGGTTTATAAACATTTAACCAGCTTTTGTTGACCCCTGCCTGGGGGAGATTCTGTCACCTTCCACCACTTCATCTGGGATGAAAATAGCCATGAGTCTCATCTCCCCCAATGCCTGTTATTTTTATTTATTTATTTATTTTGGAATCTATTTCATTTAGATTTCTTTGAGTTCTCCACCGAGTTTTTTTTTTTAAACAACTTAGCCAATGTGTAACTTATGTAAAATCTCACGTATCTAAAATACACAGTTGGATATGATTTGATGGATGTATACACCTGTGAAACCACCACCATCATCAACATAAAAAAGATCCCCATCACCCCTTAAAAGTTTTCTTGTGTCTTTTTCCGATCAATTCCCCACTCCTCCTTTGTCCCCCAGGCAATCATTGATCTGCTTTCTGTACTTACAGATTTGTTTGCAGTATCTAGATTTTATGGGAAAGTAATGTATTCTTGTATGTGTGGTCTCATTCACACAGTTTGAGATTTATCTTCCTTGTTGCCTGTATGTGCTGGTAATAGTCCTTTACATGTGTGGCTATACAACATCTCTTTTTATTTGTTCCCATGACCAGAGACATTTAAGTTATTTCCAGGTGTTGATTACTACCAAAAAATTCCCCAAAAACCAAAAAACAAAAAAACCTGCTGTGAACGTTTGCATTCAAGTCTTTGTTTGAAAACATGTTTACCTTTCTTTTTGGGTAAATACTTAGAAATGGAATAACTGGATGGTATGAGAAGGCATGTTTAACGTTTTAAGAAACCACCAAACTGTTTTACAAAGTGGTAGTTCCTTTTTACATTCCCACCAACAGCATATACAAAATTCTAGTTATCCCACATCATCACTAAGTCTTGGCATTGTCAAACTTTTAAATTTTAGACCTTCCAAAGGGTTTTTGCCTCACAATTAGTATTATTGAACATAGGAAGAGATATTTATGGGCTAGTCATGTATTTTTTTTAATGAAATATCTCTTCAGGTCTTTTGTCCACTTTTAATTGAATTGTTTGCTTTCTTATTTAGCAGTAAAATTTATATATTCTGGATTTAATTACTTTGCTGTTATATGTGTGGCAAATGTTTTCTCCCAGTGTGTGACTTATTTTTCTGTTTATTTAATGGCATCTTTTGAAGAGTAAAAGATTTAAAATTTTGATGAAGTCTAATTTATTATTTTCTTTGATGTTTCATGATTTGTTTTTTCTCTTTGAACATCTTTGCTTCATACAAGGTCACAAAGATTTTCTCCTGTTTTCTTCTATAAGTATTATCATTTTAACATCTATATTTATGGCTGTGATCCATATAGAATTAATTTTTGTATGTGGTATGGAATATGGATCAATGTTCATTTTTTTTCCATATGCATATCCAGTTGTTCCAACATCACTTATTGAAAAAACTTTTTTTTTTTCCCTCACTGAATTGCCTTGATATGTTGGTTGTATAATTGAACACACAAATCTGGATCTGTTTTGGGGCTCGTTAGTCCATTGATCTCTATGTTACTCCTTTCAAACCAGTATCAAATTCTTTTGATTACTTTAGTTTTATAATAATTTTTAAATAAGGTATATATATCTTTCAATGTTATTTTTCTTCTTTAGTATTGACTTAGCCATTCTATGTCTTCCATTAAATCTTAGTATCATTTTTTCAATATCTCCTAAAAATGACAACTGGGATTTTAATTGGGTTTGCTTTGAATTTATAGACTATTTAGGAAAAATTGGTACATTAACAATATTAAGCATGATACACTTCTGCATTTCTTTGGCCTTCCTTATTTTATCTTACTGGTATTTGTAGTTTTCAGTATAGAGGTCTTGAAAACCTGTAGTTAGATTTATTCCTAAGTATTTCATATTTATTGATATTATTATATATGGATTTTAAAAAAATATTATTACCCAGCTGTTTACTCTTAGTACAGAAATTACAACAGATTTTTGTAGATTAGCACACATATATACATAGTTGTATTTTCAACCTTGCTAAATTCACATCTTAGTTCTAGCTGTTACAGGCAGGTTTCACTTTATTGTGCTTCACAGATACTGTGTTTTTCCAAATTGAAAGTTTGTTGGAACCCCAAATCCAGCAAGTCACCTAGGGCCATTTTTCCAACAGCATTTGCTCACTTTGTGTCTTGATGTCATATTTTGGAATGATCATGGTATTCCAAAGTTTTTCATTTGTTATGGTGATCTGTGATCAATGATTGCAACTCACTGAAAGCTCAGATGAAGGTTAGCATTTTTTAGCAATAGAGTGCTTTTCAGGGGCGCCTGGATAGCTGAATCGGTTAGGCTGCCAACTCTTGATTTCGGCTCTGGTCATGATCTTGGGGTGGTGGGATCAGACCCTGTGTCTGGGGGCTCTGCGCTCAGCAGGGACTCTGCTTGGGATTCTCTCTCTACCTCTCCTCCCGCCCCTCCTTGCTCCCACCCCCACCCTCTCGCTCTCTCTCTAAAATAAATAAATCTTTTTTAAAAAATAAAGTACTTTTCAATTAAGGTATGCACATTTTTTTAGACATAATGCTATTATACACTTAATAGATTGTAGTATGGTATAAACATAACTTTTATTTGCACTGGGAAACCTAAAATTCACTTGACTCACTTTATTGCAATTTTGCTTTATTGCCATTGTTTGGAACTAAACTTGCAATATCTCTGAGATATGCTTATATTTGGTAGATCCCTCGGGAATTCCTGCATGAACAATTATATATACATACAACAAACAGGGATAGTTTCACTTCTCTCTTTCTAATCTTTGTGTCTTTTATTTCTCTTTCTGACTGCAATGATTAGGATCTAACTTCAATGCAATTGATGAGGTGTGGTGGCATCTTTGCCTTATTTCTGATCATAGTAGGAAGTGGTAAGTCTTTAATTTTGGGTATGACTTTTACTGTAGTTTATATAGACGTCCTCTGATAGATTTTTAAAACTATGATTATGTAGTTTGTCTAGCTAGTTCTCATTCTTGGGACTGGAGTAGGAGTCTTTTGTGATTTTCTATAATCTAATCAGAAGTGAAGACTCTGTACTTTGACTTTAAGCTAACTTGATACAGATGTGGTTAAGTATTTCTGTTTATAGAAAACTACCAGTATCCATAAATAAAGAACAAGAGATTTCCCATTCTCAAAATCCTTCCTTCAAACTTGCTGTTTCTCAGTGTAATCTGTAATCAATCACACTGTAGTATTTCCTCACCATAACTCCTTGTTTCCTTTCACTTTTACTCTACTATTCTTACTGAAATTTGTCTCATAAAAGCTATAAATGTCTTTCTAATGTAAAAATCAGATGATATTTTCTCAGTTCTCCTGCTATGGACTGAATTGTGTCCCCATCCAAATTCATATGTTGAAGCTCTAAAAATCCCCAATGCATTTGGAGGCGGGGGGCCTTTGGGAGATAATTGGGTATAAGATGAGGTCATGAAGGTGAGACCATCATGATGGGATTAGTGCCCTTATAAGAAAAGACAGCAGAGAACTTGCTCTTTCTCTCTCTCCTTGCACCATGTTAGGATACAGTGAGAAAGTAGCCATCCACAAGCCAGGAAGAGAGCTTTTACCAAATCCAACCATGTTGGCACCTGATCTGGAACTTTCAGCTTCTAGAACTGTGGAAAATGAATGTTGACGGTTTAAGCCACCCAGTCTATGGTATTTTGTTAACATCGGACTGAGCTGACTAATAGACCCCCCTCACCCTTTTCAGACTTGCAAAATACACTTCTTTTTGAACATGTGTCTTCTTCTGTTTCCATTCTCATCATAGTCTTCTGATTGCTGCTTCTCCATCTTAGTCATAACAATCCTTCTCCAACTCTTAAATATGAATATTCCCCCAGAGTAAAGAATTTGGCTGTTTTCTCTCTCTACTTGCAGCCCTTTGACATTAAACAGTTTGAATTAAAGTCAACTTTAAGAGCTTCCTCAGTGTGGAGGACCACACACTCATGTCTCTAATGCTTAATTAAAAATTCCAATTTTCAAATGTATCTCTACCTAGATGTCCTGCTAATTGTTCAAGATCCATGTGTACAGAACAGAATTCAATATCCCTTCTCTCAAGCCTACTTGTGTTACCTCTTTCTATTAATGGTACCATTATCTTTCCAGACAAACCTCAAAGTCATCTTGTTCCTCAGATCTAGTCATTTGCCACGTGATGTCAACTTTAATTTTATAATATCTCTAGCACCCATCCTTTCCTGCCCCTTCCCACAGCTTCCTTCACTCCCCGCATTTGCTTACACTGTTCTCCCTCTTTGGCATGAGTTTTTGCTGATGACTTTATGGCCAAACCTTAGTCATTTTCAAAACTAAGCTCAAATTGCGTGCCTTCCAAGAAGCTATCCCTGATCACCTTTTTGCTGCCACTACCTTAAAGCAATGTTTCTTATAAACATCATTAACTTTCTGTCTCTACCTATCCTCCACTTTTTATTATAGCTATTTACAAAAATATATATCACCCATACTAGACTTTGAAGAAAATTAAAGAAAGGAATAATTTTATCTTTTTCAGAAACTCAGTAAATATTGATTGAATTATAAGTTCATTTATTAATAACTCATTATAAAACTTGTTTTCAAGAAGCAACACATTTTGTAAGCTCCAATTTAGCCTCATTTTGCTTCTATTTTATACCTTTTTGACTGTTTTGTCTTTTATACTAGTTATAATAATAGCCTAATATTAGTGTATTTTATTGACATTAGCTCATATTTATTGAATACCAAATAATATATGATGCTGTGCTCAGTGCTTCTGACAAAGAAATGAACTGTAGGAAACATGGATGGTTTTTCACTTAGCTAATTTCACAGAGAAGTGGAAAAAGACAATAGGTGACTACCTAAGCCTTGTTGGCTTCTTTGTCACACTTTAGTAAACTTCATAAATTTTTATCTATAACAAGATTTCTCCTTTCCAAAAAAGGTAAACAATAAGTAAGAAAAGAGAAAAGGGAAGAAATAATAAAAAAATAGATAACATGGTAAATACAGAATAAAATGGAAAAGGAAAATATATAGGAAAACATTTGGAACACTTTTCTTCTCAAACTGTATGCCATTTATATATATATATATATATATAATACAAATACATATATATGTATTTGTGTCTGCACATACACAAGATCCAGTCAAAATAAAATGAAAAGATTGAGTGAATTTGATAATAAGGATTTAAGCTACCCTAACCCCTTCCATGTTTATAACAGATGAGTTCAAGCCAGTCGTTCTGTCATTTAATTACAGCATAAAGTAACTCATTGGAGGGACACCTGGGTGGCTTAATCCGTTAAGCGCCTGCCTTCTGCTCAGGTCATGATCCCCGGATCCTAGGATCAAGTTCCACATGGGGCTCCTTGCTCATCAGGGAGCTTACTTCCCCTCTGCCTGCCATTCCCCGTGCTCCCTGCCCAGCTTGTGCTCTCTCTCTCTCTCTCTGACAAATAAATAAAATATTTAAAAAAAACACTCATTGGAAGTCCAAAATTGAATAAATTGCAATCTACATTGGCTAGTTAGATTAAGTCTGGAAACATACCTACTTTCTTTTTATTTTCTTTTAAAGATTTTGGGGTGCCTCAGTGGCTCAGTCGGTTAAGCGTCTGCCTTCGGCTTAGGTCATGATCCCAGGGTCCTGGGATTGAGCTCCACATCAGGCTTCATGCTCAGCCAAAAGCCTGCTTCTCCCTCTCCCTCTGCCCCTCCCCCCATCCCCCACTCGTGCTCATGCTCTCTCTCTTTTGCTCTCTCTCTATCTCAAATAAATAAATAAAATCTTTAAACAAAAAAACGATTTTATTTTTTAATTTATTTTAGAGAGGGAGAGCACTGGGTGGGGGGAGAATCTCAAGCAGACTCCATGCTGAGCCCTGAGCCAAAGTGGGGCTCGATATGATAACCCTGAGATCACAACCTGACCTGAAAATAAGAGTTGGATGCTCACTGACTGAGCCACCCAGACGCCCCCATACCTACTTTCAATTAAGTGGCAAAGGTTGGATCATGAGTAAGGTTATTTAGAAAATATTTTTAGAGAATTGAAAAAGGACTAAAGAAAGCTTCTTGAGAAAGTGCAAAATGTGATGAGAAAATAATGAAAAAGAGTCTGGGGAAATATTGTAGAAACTACAGACAGCCAAAGCAATCTGATGGCATGTATTAATATTAATTCATTAATATTATTAATAATGATGTATGGATGAAATGTAAGCCTCTGATTAGACTAAGCTAAAGTATTTTTTTTAAGCTGAAGTATTTTTAACTCAAATTATTAAGGGTGGGGGGGCGCCTGGGTGGCTCAGTCATTAAGCGCCTGCCTTCGGCTCAGGTCATAATCCCAGGGTCCTGGGATCGAGCCCCGCATCGGGCTCCATGCTCAGCCGGGAGCCTGCTTCTCCCTCTCCCGCTGCCCCCTGCTTGTATTCCCTCTCTAGCTGTCTCTCTCTGTGTGTCAAATAAATAAATAAAATCTTTAAAAAAAAATATTAAGGGTGGAACTTGAACTAAAATTGTCATTAAAGAGGGGCTCCTGGGTGGCTCAGTTGGTTAAGCGGCTACCTTTGGCTCAGGTCATGATCCCAGGGTCCTGGAATTGAGTGCGGAATCGGGCTCCCTGATCAGCGGGGACCCTGCTTATCTCTCTCCCTCTGCTGTTCCCCCTGCTTGTACTCTCTCTCTCAGATAAATAAATAAAATCTTTTTAAAAATACTGTTAAAAATAAATAAAAATAAATGAAAAATAAAATTACTAAGTGTTAAATTTTTCTCAAAGCCGTCCCTGCAGTTGTTGGAGAGCCACAAAAGGAGGAGAGCTTTTCTGCGTTTCGGGTGAAGGGGTGATCAGAGTATAGTTGATCCGTGAACAATGTGGGGGTTAGGGACACTGACCCTTGCACAGTTGAAAATCCACACGACTTCTGACCCCCAAAACTTAGCTACTAAGAGCATACTGTTGACCTGAAGCCTTAGCAATAAAGTAAACTGTCAATTAACACATAGTTTGTGTGTCACATGTATTATATACTGTATTTTTACAAGTTAGAGGAAAGAAAATGTTATTAAGAAAATCATAAGGAAAATACATGGACAGTACTGTACCGTATATATTGAAAAACAAATCTGTGTACAAGTGGACCAGTGCAGTTCAAATTCATGTTTTTCAAAGTTCAGCTGTATATTGGAGTAAATTCTGGGCTTCTTGTGGTCCATCTGCCTGAGTTCCCAACTGACTCATATAGCTCAGTAACTTTGAGATTTGGGCCAAGTCATTGAAATCTGACTTCTATTCTGCCATCTTCAAGTAGGAGGGGTTACAATACATAGTCTCTAACATGTTTTCTAGTTCAAAACTTCTGTTATGCAAATGCCTATTACTTTATGTTCACTTTTATGTAGGAGATACTGAAATGGAGAAGAAAAATTGCTTGGGGTTTACTATGAACAGGAAGGCTTCTTTTAACTTTTCCCATTTTGAATAAATTAGATATAAAAAGGCATTAAAATAATATAGTTGTGGTTTTGGATTTAATGGGAAAGAACTGGGCCTTTCTCAACATGTTACTTTGTGAGTATCCAAATATGTACCTGCAAAAGACACATACAGAAGGCAAAATTTACTTCTGGTAATGATTTCTTTTAATTTAATCATTATGTAAAAGTTCAGAAAGAATGGAATTTGTGCTGGACCCTGCTGCATTTCTTTTGCTGGTCTGGTTCCCGCATGAGTATCAAGGATCTGTATCCCACTGTTGGTGACGGAAGGTCATTTTCTGTCTCATGAATCAAAAGAGCTCTGCTGTTGAACTGAGAACCCAAGAAGACCCCTAACTACCCATGATGTCCCCAGGAGCTTCCAGAGAAACATCTTTCCTGGGGTCTCCAGGGTGGGATTTTTGGGTGAATTGTAAATTGTAGAAGAGGGAGGTCTTTTTCAAACACAACCTTTACATACCTTCTCCAGGTGTGTTACCCACCTAGCACCTTCACATGTTCACCATCCCAGAAGCTCTCCAAAACCCCTCTGGTTAGGATTTTTTATGGAGGCTTCATGAGCTAGGCATGATTGATGAGATCATTGACCGTTAGTGATTAACTCTACCTTCAGACTCTCTCTGCTCTCCAGAGCCCAGGAAAGGAGAGAGAATTCCAGCCCTCTAATCACATGGTTGGTTCCCCTGGCAACCAGGCCCCATCCTGAAGCTATCCAGGAGCCTTATCACTTTGGAGATTCCTTGGGTTTCAGCAGTTGTGTGCCAGGAAACAGCAGGCAGAAGCCAAATATATATTTCTTATTCTGTCACAGCATGGCTGTGTTCCAATGAAACTTTATTTATGGACACTGCAATTTGAATCTCATATAGTGTACGTGTATCAGGAAGTATTCTTTGGGCTTATTCAACCACTTAGTAACATAAAGACCATCTTAGCTCTAGGGCAGAACAAGAACAGGCAGCAGGTTGGATTTCGCCATTGTTTGCCAACCCCTGCTTTAAAAGGTCCCAAGAAGGGCGCCTGGGCGGCTCAGTCAGTTGAGCATCTGACTCTTGATTTCAGCTCAGGTCATGATCTCAGGGTCGTGAGTTTGAACCCCTCCTGCCCCATCGGGCTCCACGTTGGCATGGAGTCTGTCTGTTTGAGATTCTCTCTGCCCACCCTGCCACCCCGCCCACTCTCACACACTTTCTTTCTCTTTAAAAAGCCGGGGTGGGGGGAGGTTTCCTGAAAGTCTAATGTTTTCCTGAGTGTGGGGTTTAGCTTTATCTGGCCTTCCTAGTCCTGGCCCAGTGTAGGCATTGCCTTCACTGCTTATGCCTCTACTATTGATATATTTGTTCCTGTTCTTGTTTTTTCTCTTTGTTGAGAGAAGGTGCTTGTTAAGTCTTAAGTTTTCATGGCTTTATAGTTTGAAGCCCTTTCTCTCAAAGATCTTGAGAAAAGTTTCAAGGGCTGGGTTAGCAGACTCACGAGGGTCATTATTGTGTCTTCTTCCAGAATCTCCTTTCCAAATATGACAGGTTAAAGCCCAGATAATTCTATTTTCCTCTCCCAGAGGGTGAATTCTGTGCTAGTCCAGTCACCCTTTTCTTCCCATCAAAGATGAGGTCACTTTGATATTTCCTCATTGTTAAAATGTTACTTCAAATGCTCTACAGGTGTGACAGTCTAACCAGAATCCACTTTATTCTTGTTAGAAATCTCGGCATGTCCTATTTTAATCAGACTCTGGGTGACTTAATTTGATTTCACAAATATCCTAAAATTAACATGCTAATTAATCTCTCCCTACCCATCTCTTAAACCTTTCTACCAAATAAGTGCACACTGAGAAGTTAAGTACATAAAAGGGTTAACACTGAATCAATATTGAGAACAGTTAGCTTATGAAAGCAGTAATTGAAGGCAAGATTGTTTGTATAACAATACAAATCATTTGTCAACCTAGCATTCTAGGAAAAGAAAATCAGATACCACAGAATTTCTATTTCAGTTACAGGTTTATTTTGTTTAAAAAATTTTCCACATTGGGAATAATGTGGCTTTACAGAAAATAATATGTACTTCAGTGATGTAAGGCTTGCTTGATTTATATCACAGGCTTGGTTTCATGAGTGGAAAAAGATTTAAAATCTAACATAGTCCATCAATTTTTATTCTAATATTTTATTAAAGAAATTTGGCATGCAACTTATTAGCTAATGGAATTATATAAGATAAAACCAAATTAGAATCTTACTCTTCTGGGTAATGCTGTAAACTCTATTATTTTGTAATCCAATAAAAGAAACCCTAATTACTGACATAGGTATTATTTTCTTGGTATGCATTAACGTTCTTCAAGTGGAAAATGTTTTCCAAATTTGTAGAGTACCAAGCACCTGCTATATATTAGAGTTCCCTTCAACTGGCTTTGAAAGGAAATAGGAAAGATGTCACAGGTATAAGACATGACTTGATCTTTCTGAGGAAATAGAATAAATTTGTCAGTCTTTTATTTAGTGACCTCTTTTAGCATGATTCTCTTGTACAGTGCTTTTGCAGAGATTTTTTTCTAATCCTTCATACATCCCTGTTTCATCATCATTTTATCATTTTAGAGATGAGGTAACAGAAACTCAGTGAAATTAAGAAACCTGTCCAGTGTTGCACTACTGCTAAGTAGGAATTGTGATAGTCAACATTAATCATTACATGTTGGGCAGGAGGTACTTTTCTAAGTGCTTTACATTTATCAATTTGTTTACTTTCATAACACATTTATGAGACAGTTGCTCTTAGCATCTCTGTTTTCCAGATGGAGAAAGCGGAGGTGAAAGTTAAGAACTTAACCAAGGTCACAGAGCTGGTAGGTGGTAGAAGCAAGAAGCAGACACAGACTCTCTGGTCCCAGAGCCTGAGCTCAGTCATTCTATACTAACTGTATTACCTCAGGGCACAACTGTGCATGGCCCCAACATTTGTGTGAACTGATCTCTCCAAGCATGAAGTCTTTCTCATACTAATCATCTTCAGAGATATAGATATAAATACATAATCTCAGACACTTAAAAAAGTCATCATTGCACAAGAGGGCAAATAAGTGTGTATGTGTATGTACGCATGTATATGAAATCCAAGATGTGTTTCCAGGTCTTCCTGATTGGCCGAAATTAAAAAGAAAAGAAAATGGAGAAGTTCTGATGTTAGATGGTCATTAGTTTTATCTTGCCACTTAACTGAAATGTATCAATCAGCCCAATTGTTTAATCATCACGGACTTGTTTTCATTTTAAAAGGTTCATCAGGCTGTAATACCTATATCATAATGGACTCTGTAGACTCTTCAAGAATGTGACCTTATTGAGTGTTTTTTCTAGGTAGTTAAGTCAGCTTTTTGCCTTACTTGCAAATTTAAACCAAACATTGTTGAGAGTACAGGCATTTCTAAAACAACACCATATATGCGTTCCTGAAAAACCTCATATGCTGCAAAACTGCACTAAAAATAAAAGGACTTGTGGAAAGAAAATGTGTTAGGGTGAAACCAGTCAGCATGATGAGCACCAACAAAAGCAATAACAATCATAAAAGCTATACCAGCTTAGGTAAAAAGACCGGTTGCATGCATCTAAGGAATTCTAAGGAATAGTGCACTACTGCAATTAACGATGGGCCTGACATTAGGGGAAAAGGTGAAAGTAGTTTGATGGGAAAGAACTATGAGGAAGTTCTGAGCCTGCTGAGCTATGGAGCTGAGGAAGAAAATACAGGAAAAGGGTAGTAAGTACTTCCAAGACGGGACGTGAGGTCAGCTGAGCTGGGAGGAAGAACGCGCGGTGGTTAGAGATCCAGCATAACTGCTACTTTATACAGACATTATTCCCCTCTTTATGACTGCATATGAGCCAATTCACATCACAGAAATACGCAGGATTTATCTGAAAATAGATAAAAACAAAATGGCTTTTCATGGTGTAAAAAGGAATTCCATTTCTCATGTAACTCCTTTCATGCTAATTGTCATATGTTCGGTAAATATATTTTTAAATGACTAAGTCTCTAAGGAACTATTTTAGTAATAAAACAATGATGGGAATCACAGAAATAGCTGTAGGAAATTGTTTTATATATTTCAGGAGCAAAATATTGAAATATTTATCTGATTTCCTTATGACCTACATGACTTACTGTAAGTGATAATGATATTTAATTTGAAGACATACTAACTGTATGTATTCAAATTTCAGTGATAGTCACACTAGAAAGTCTTAAACATAGAGATTTAGGATTTATAGTCCCAAAGGTTTTGCTCTTTAGTTATAAAACATTCTGTAAACATTTTGATATAAAAGCAGAGAATCGCATAAAACATTCTATAAACATTTTGATATAAAAACTGAGAAACCTCAGAGTTAAAATCTCCCTACTATAGACTATATTAAACTCTGCTATTACTTCAAAGATGTCAGAGAATTGCTCCCAATTCTAATGAAAAAAGATTGTGAATCATACCCACCTTATTTTTAATAGAGAATTAATACAGTTTGGGGGCACCTGGGTGGCTCAGTCGATTAAGTGTCTGACTCTTAATTTTGGCTCTGGTCGTGATCACAGGGTCCTGAGATTGAGCCCCATGTGGGTCTCTGTGCTCAGGGGAGTCTGCTTCTCTCCCTCTCTCTGCCCGTGCCCTCACACTTTCTCTCTCTCAAATAAATAAATCATAAAAAAAAGAAAATACAGTTTGTTAAACTAGAATTATCAGTATTAAATAAAATTATTGTCATAATTATTATTAAACATAAGTTGTATGGATACTGTAGCTTTGGTGAGTTGCCATCAGGCGAGGGGGAATTTCTGGCATTTTGGTCCCTAGAACTGAGGTTGCCATTGCCCTTAGAGTTGAGTTCTTTGTTTTGGGAAGGTTGCCTGTATGGGCTCTCCAGTTACAAAAATTCAAAGTAAGTACCCTACACTCTTCTTAAAGATAGCTGGAAACACCTTACACTTGCACACGGATGCAGTCTTGGAACGTGAATGCTCTGTTCTGTAACATAAACTGGAGTCAGCTTTCCCACATCTGGGCTTTTGAAGAAGGAGAAATTACTTTCCAAAAGGAGATTTTAGCAAGAGAGTTGGAGCACACTGACTCCCACAAGGTGTTATGTAATAGTGAAAACCCAAATTCTGGGCTCATTTATGATTGAATAACCAAAGTCATGGGAAATGGATCCTGGACCCTTTTGATTGCTCTCCATGGGCTCTAGAGTCTTTTCTTCACTGTGGTCTGGAGAAGTAAAGTCAGAGGAATATGTCTTCACTGTCCTTCAGCCCCCATATCCAGTCAATAGCTAAGGGCTGTAGATCTCTACTTGAAATACTCTGGAATTGATCCACTCTTTCATGCTAAGGTCATTATTTTAGTCCGACCCAGATCAGCCACCTGTCCAACTCTAACACATTTCTTATTCTCCATTCCAAATAATCCTTTAAAAGTATAATCTAACCTATTCATATTCTTGCATCTTAGTCTTTCAGGTGATTGCTCATAGAATAGTTTTTCTTTGTTTAACAAGGTTTAGAGAGCCCTCCACGATCTTGACCTCTGCCTGTCTCAGCTCCCTCCACCATCACCTTGCTCTCCCTGACCCCATGCTCTAGCCATGCTGGAATTATTTCAGTTCCTTAGAACATAGCTAGGTCTGTCTTGGCGCCCAAGCATGTTGTTCTGTTTGGAACTCTCTTGACCTGGTTCAGGGTCACAACTACGCTCAGATGTCTCTTCCTCCGGGACTGGGTTTGGATCCCTCATTTGCACTCTGAGAGCACTCACTTGCCCTTCTCCTTTATGTAGCATGGATCACACGTGGAACTGATATGTCGGAAATAGTTCTCCTGCCAGATTGTGAACTCCAAGAGGGCAGGCGATGTCCTTTTTTCACTTCTCTGTCCCTGTGCCTGGAAGAAGGCCTGAGACATAGTATAGGCCACTGCAAATACCTGTTGAACAGAATGAAAAGTGAATGACTTAGAAGTATCAAAGAATTTGTGGGAGTAGAGATTATGAAAAAGAAAAGGCAAATGGCACTCGAGAATTCATCAACTATGTTAAAAGCCAAAAGGTTCATAAGCTTTAACTTTTCAGCGGTTACCGTGTCAGGGTGTCAGTAACTCAGTGGAAGCAAAAGCCAGGGAGTGGTAGACTTAGGAATAAATTATTTTTTAAGGAAGTGAACACAGCACCTAAGGCCTGATCTTCCAAGAAGTGTGACCATAAGGGGGAACAGGGATGAGATGAAAGAGTCTGACATTGGCTTGCTTTTTTTTTTTTTTAAACTTAGTACTGGAGTGACTTGGACATTCTTACCAGTTTTTCTAGTACTTTGTCCTGCTTTCCTGATAGACCACAGTTCTACAAATATTTCCCATTGAAAAATGAAAAGAAACACATTATGAAAGGCTGATTTATGGAGTTTTATTAGTTTTTTGTTTGTTTGTTTTTGAAGAAGAAAGACTTTTTAGATTTCCGGTCTACCTGAAAATTAAGCTTGACACCGATTTATGAAAATGGTGATGAGTCTTTGCTGCTCTATGCAAACTTTATCCTCACTAAGGCACTTTTTGTTTCTAAGTTCTCTTCTCCTTTCAGCTACTCTTAAAAATTTCAACTTTGGAATTTGATCTTAAAACACATCTCTTTAACCACAGATTTTGGCATGGCTAGGTGCTAGGTCTGAAATTGGACATCGGCTATAACTATTTGCTTTTACTATAGAGACTTAGTTCTTAGGCTCCTCCCACCACCCCAATTTCTAGTTTGAAATCTGCTCTTTAAGACCTGCTGTCGTAAAAGAGGTTTTCTGTGTCGAAGTCCTTATGGGGTGTTTTCTCTCAGATCTTTGTATAAGTAGAAAACAAGATTTTGTGTTTAACTCTAGAGTTGAAATGATGGACAGCCCCCTTACCTGAACAATCACGCATCCTGGTTATTAATATGAGGCCAATAGCTGGGTCATTATTCTCACCATAGCAGAGTTAATCACTTACTAGTAAAAGGGAGAGAGCATTCAATACATTTGAAGGCTGTTTAATCATCAACCTTGGGGATGGCAAATACCTCTCCGAGTTTCTGAGAACATATATCCCACTGCTTGCCAAGGCCTTGTCACCAAGTTTATTACTTTAATTAATTTGTTTTCCCCTTACCATGTTACTCTCATTTCTACAACCAGCTATGTACTGAGTTCAGCCACTGACCAAACCATTTCCAAAGTCACTGCTAATGTTACACATGAAAATCATCACTCGTTTAGTTGAAGAATGTATTCTGTATTCCTAGCAGGCAAACACAAGACAAACATAGGTTTCCAAGGTATCAGCACTCAGTGCATCTGTTTCATAATGTAATTTCATCGGTTGAGCAGATGAAGAATGCTAATTAGCTTGTTTATACATATGTGATTTAATGAGACTAAACACTCAAAGAAAGCACAACTTGTTTCCTGTTGCTGTTTTTACTTAATAAAAAAACAGTGTTAGACACATTTTCTGGAAATTATAGTGCTGTGCAATATAGGAGAAGAAAAAATTCCAAGGTTGACTGGTCGGTTTTATTCTTCTGCAGCGAGATTGAATAGGAGGCTGAGAATCAAAATATTGGGTTTGGGGACAAGGGTTGAAATCCAACATTAATGAGAAGGTTAAACTTAGTGGGAGACTTTATCATAAACTGTATTATGTCAAACCCTTAAGTCCCAAACTAAAATTCTGATATGTACCAGAATAACTTATTTTAAGGAGCAGTTCTATACCTTCATCAGATCCAATCTAAAATTTATTTTTTTTTGTTGCTTTCCTTTATTTTTTTTGAGTACTCTCTTCTTCCAGTTATTATAGTTATCTTTTGATATAACTGAAATCATGGCATTCAGTTAATATAGCTCTTTTTCCTGAAAATTAATATAAAATAATGGTATTATAATTTTTATAATTATTTAATATTATCTACTATGCTGCCTTTTTTTACTTTCAAGTTGTACAAAACTGGATCCACGTAGGCTGCTATATTTTGGAGGTGGGGTGGGTAGAGATGAGGAAGTAACTCTGGTCCTATAGGCAGAATTCTGTTTGGATTAAAATGCTTCAGTTAACCTGCTCAGCTTTCTATAACCAGGGGTCTGCAAGCTATGGCTTGATCCAAATTGACAAGGGTGAATCTGAGGGCCAAATCCACAGCAAATTGTTTTTGCAAGTAAAGTTTTATTGGAACACATCCATACCATTCCTTTGTATATCAGCTGTGGTTGCTTTCATGCTGCAATGGCAGGAGTTAAGTCACTGATAGAAACCCACAAAGCTGAAATTATCTACTCTCTGGCCTTTTACAGAAAGGTCTACTGTCCACTGATCTAAAGCATGTATGAGAATGGAAGTTAGTGAATAGTAATAGTTACATTCAGATGCATTAAAGACTGAGTAACATATATTTTCTTAGAATTGAATCTTAAAATAAATGTGGTTGAGAGCCTGGGATTTCTAGGTCTTTCAGACTCCCAAGTAACCATTCCCTCTATCACCAAATTGTCTTTGGATCACTCAGTAGCCTGCTGAGAGAACTCCCTATTCTATTCTGGAAGAAAATGTCTTCTGCTCGTGAATAGATAAGATCTTCCTTGTATCTTCTTGAAGATTCATAAATTACATGTGATCACAGATTTGGGGGAGGACTTTAAGTAGAGAGTAGCAGCAACTTCTTGGTTTACTCCAGTGTCATCTAGATTCAGATCCAGAGGCCCCTGCAAATCCAATGGCATGATCTTAGGGATCAGGAGTTCTTTGAAAAAAAAATTATTTGTTTTTCATTTTGATGATATATTTTTTAAAGATTTTATTTATTTATTTGAGAGAGAGAGAATGAGAAATAGAGAACACGAGAGGGAAGGAGGGTCAGAGGGAGAAGCAGACTCTGTGCTGAGCAGGGAGCCCGATGTGGGACTCGATCCGGAACTCCAGGATCGTGACCTGAGCTGAAGGCAGTCGCTTAACCAACTGAGCCACCCAGGCACCCCATTCTGATGATATTTTTAAATTATTTTGCTATTTATAGAAACAAGTATCTTCTTTTGCCGTAATCATTTCAATTAATCTTTTTTCATCTGAAACTCAGTATTTCAGATCCAAAAACATGTACTTGAACATCACTACATATATATATTTTTTTCCTTTAAATATTGGGAGACACTGGTTTCTGCTACCCTGATTTTTCAGTAAGGGGAGCATAATGAGAATTAGTACTTAGCCCTAAGACATAGATTTATACTTGGCTTTTGTCATAAAACCATTAAGTTCCACTCTTGTGGAATCAGACTAGCCCAAATGGGCTATAAAAATGGAAATCAGTCATTTGTGGTAGGGACATTTGGGAGAAAATTATGCTCCATTCAAAAAATACTAAAACCAAGTATTTCACTAAGATACTAAAATGCACACATAGCAAATAAAGACCTTTACCAAATGGTTTATCCATTTTGGAACTGACATGTCCACCACAATTTTCTTCTTATTTGAAAGTGACATATGAATGTATGGTCTTTGCTTTTTTACACCTGTCTTTTTCTGTTTTAGTAAGTATACAAAATCACGTGTCTTTCTGTTCTGACTTTCTATTACCCATAGACACCCCAGTCACCAGTATCCTTGATCTGTTAGTGGCTTCCACTGGGCAGTTCCACATAAGAAGAACGGCTCACCCAGAGGTGCTCTGCTTCAGAGTGAGAGGCTACTAACACCATGTTCTGCACAAAGCTGAAGGATCTCAAGATCACAGGGGAGTGCCCTTTGTCCTTACTGGCACCTGGGCAGGTTCCCAAGGAGCCAGGGGAAGAGATAGCAGGAAGCTCAGAGAGTGGCAAAGCAACTCTGCCCATCTGTCAGGATGTCCCTGAGAAGAATGTACAAAGAAGTCTTCCTCAAAGAAAGACCAGTAGGAGCCGAGTCTATCTTCATACGTTAGCGGAGAGTATTTGCAAACTGATTTTTCCCGAGGTGAGTGCTTGCCCTTTTGAGATTTTACTGACATTTTGAAAATTGTAAAAGAATATCTTTTAAGGAAAATGTTAACCCTTGCTTTCTCACTTGCAAGGCTATAAGAAATGTGGACTATTTCCTGGAAACATATAAAAACACTTCTTGAAAGCTTTCATGTTCTTAAATTATGTTTAATCTTAATCAATGCTTAAGATCTTGAATTCTGTTCAACAAGAGCCTGCACTCTGATGAGCTTTATGACTTTGAGCAACCGCTTAGCCCCTCTTATCCTCAATTTCTTTATCTGTGGAATGGTAGTAATAACAGTACCTACTCTCTAGAGTTTTAATGAGCATGAAGGGACTTAATCCATGGCTCTTGCCATACCATAAGTGCCTGTTAGTTGTTAGCTATTATCTTAAAATTAAATTCCTTGAAGAATAACTTATCTTCTGCCCATTTTCTTCTAATTCCAAAGAGCATCGTATGTTCCCTGCCATTTGTTGAGGTGGGAAAATCTCCCTTTTCCTCCTCCAGCTCTGCGTCTGAAGTCTCTGCACAAGCCAGGCTTGACCTGTTTCCTTGAGTCAGAGTCATGGCCCCGTGCTTGCACATTAGCTCGGACACTTCTTGATCTAGCTCTCTGAGCTGCGTAGCCTCATGACCCTTCGAGATCTGGAGCACCTTCTGTTAATCCACCTATAAGAGAACTCTGGGGACAGGGCACGTACCTAATGAAGTCACATATCTTAGGAATAGAGGGATATGTGGAGAGCTTCTCTCCCCCTGCAGGGGGAGCAGCTGACGAGTCTTCGTGATGTCTTCTTCCCTCTGGCAGTGTTCACAGTTTTATATAAACTCAGTCTGAGAGATTGGACATTGATCTAATCTGACTCCAGCTATAATAATCCACTGAACATTTTTAATTCACCCAACGCCCACCCTTTCCTTTGTGCGGAGCACTGAAGAACCACAGACTGCTGACTTTTAAAAAACTTAAAGGAATTTCAGAGGTAATCTTGTTGCATTTCTAGGAAGGACTTAGCTAGGTTAAACGACTTGACTAAAGTCACACAGCTCCCGAAGGGCAGAGCATTACTCCTGTCAACAGTATGGCTAGAGTGACTAAGAAAAAAGGGACTAGCACTGAAGCTTGAAGATGGAGAAATTAGAATCAACAGAGAGTTGAGGGAACTTACTTCAAATACAGTATTAGCACAATAGGACTTTGGTTAATGGCCTTTGACATGGAAATATTTCATTATTCTCACTCCACCCCAGTTACTGGACAGCCAGCTTTGGCTGGGATGAGCGATGTCATACTTCACAGGGAGTTGGTTGGCATCATCGTCTGGGAAGTGGTTGGGACTCTCATTTCCAAGAACAGAGTGAGACACACAGAGATGAGCAGATGGTGAGGATGGGAAAGCTGGAGGGCTCCCATGCCTTCCCTGGGTCCTGTCATTACCATGTTGGCTTCGTTATTGTGTTGCATAAATTTTGAATTCCTGCCATTGAAGTCAGACACACATTGGAATCTCTTTTAAAAACATTCTGGGGGTGCCTGGGTGGTCAGTCAGCTGGGCATCTGCCTTTGGCTCGGGTCATGATCTCGGGGTCCTGGGATCGAGGCCCGCATTCGGCTCCCTGCTCAGTGGGAAACCTGCTTCTCCCTCTGCCTGCCGTTCCCCCTGCTTGTGCGCACTCTCTCTCAAATAAATAAAGTCTTCAAAAAATTTTTAAAAATATTAAAAACATTCTGAATACCAACTCTAAATGATATTTTACCTTTTTTTCTTTTTCTTCATTTGGAATCATCTGTGTTTGTGAACCTGTAGGAATAAACATCAAAATTTGACGAGAGCGTCATGTAGCAAGGAAGGCAAAGCTGTAGGAACTCTAGGGGGTAAAAGAGGTACATTTGGCATTAATGACTAGAACTCTGACAACTGAGGCCATTTGCCTTATAACAGTACGTGCTGGATGCATTTGGACTATGTAGTGATGAGTGCAGATCACTTCATCAACTGTCCAAACATCAGCATGTCTTTGATCAAATACAACTTTTTTTTTCACTGATTCTTTTTTATGTGGACAGATTTAATGCTTAGCCTAGTGTTTAGTTTCAATTCTATCAGCAACCCAAAGGAGAGACTCAGAACGGCATTTGACAGCATTATAGTTCTTGTTTTAGATAATTAGATTTAACTCTGCAGTCATGGTGTTTTGGGTTTGTTTTGGAGTTTTCTCGACGGGGGAGGGGGCAAGTATCCTTAGAAGATTTAGAGTGGGGATATGTCATTCCAGAGTAATGGAATAGAAGGGCCTGAAAAGGTGTTATTGCTCATCCAATGCAAACTTTTCATTTCTGTTTTTCTCCAGTAAATTCCAGATTTTTTCCCTAAGCTTTATATGCACTTTAAAACTAAAAATTCTTTCCATAACCATTTTATTAAAACAGAAGCTTGCTCTATTTTGCTTAACTCTGCTGCCTCACTTGACCAGTGGGAACTCTAAGAGGGATATAAATAGTTCTTAGGGAAAAAGGAATTTCCCAACTTGGAACATAACCAAATTTACTTTCCTCTGGGCAAACTACAGAAAGAATCAACAGTTATATATACACATATAGATACATATGGTTTTTATATGGAATGCAAAACATTGGCAGCCTTGCTAACCAATGCTCTACGTCCTACTTACCAACTAGTTAGAGAAAACAAGCTGTCAACAGAGATTAATAGATCGTCAAGTATTTATGAAGTATGGAGGCTTATATACAAATATAAGCAATATATACAAATAACTTATAATGTGGAAAAACTCATGAAATACTCCAAAATCAATAAAAGAAAGTAAAAGTGTAAGTATTTGATGAAAATAATTAGTTCAAAGAAAGGAGATTAGTACAAGTTTGGGTAAATGCAAGATTTGTTTCAAATCAGGGATCAACTGACCTTGGTGAAAGCTTGGATTTAAGGTATTAGAAAAAGGGGAAAGACAGAGATAGCTCCAGAGTTTTCTAGGCCAGAACATGTAAATGAAATATGAAACATAAATTTGCATTTGTAGTTGAGAAAATCAGCAGGGGGGCCGGGTATAGGGTTTGTGAAGAGAACAGGAATTTGCTTGGCTTGAGCCACGCTGAGATTGAAGCATTGGCAGCACATCCCAGAGGATTTCCTGACCCAGAGGAAGTGGTGCTCACAATTCCTTCGTGGAAGACCTGGCATTACCAACTGGAGTCTTCTGTTTGGATTCCGATTCAGGCTGACCTTGTTTTGTGGCTGTCAGTGAGACCACCCACAAAGTGCAAAGCCTGGGAGTCACAACCCACATCATCCAAACTCAAATTAGTCAAAGCTCATTGTTTCTTCCCAGAGTTGAGAAATTTATAGAAAATCAGTCTCTGTTTCCAAAGCGTAAATTCACCACACTCATCAGTAAGGTAATCATGTTTCTGCTTGATAGAAAAACTTCCAGGACAAATGTTTAAAATATCTATCTTCAAGTAAATTATTGAAGGGAATGTTTAAAACTTTTCTTCTCAATTTTTAGTTGGAGCGGCTGAACCTTGCACTTCAGAGGACATTGGCGAAACACAAACTAAAAGAAAGCAGGTAAAATTGAACCACTTTAGGTTGTGTGAACCTCCCATTACACTTAACTGGTATTACTGCAAATAGACACCACTTAGTGAATGCGTCGACATTTTTCAAATCACTGTGGTATTCGAGAAACTGGACTAAGTGTTTTAACTGCCACTAATCTGAAAGTAAGTGCATTTATTTTTCGCATTGAATACATCCCTGAGCTCAGATTTATATAAAATGTTTAGGATTTTACAGCTGTTCAGGAAAAGGTAGAACTGAGTTTCAAGCCTGGGTTTTTCAGAAGCCCATGATTTTAACTATGTTGCCATATACCGCTGCTTTTAACAAGCTATAAAGCCTATTCTTTCCTACTAGAGGTAATGTCAATACTTCACAGGTAAGGCAGGGATCCCAGATGATCAGTACAGACTCCTGCCAAAAGCTGCAGCCTGGTCCCAGGGCGGGGGGGGGGGGGACCTCCCGCACACGTTAAACTTTCAGCTGTTGCGGCAGGAGGAGATTGAAAAAGAATCAGAGTTGGGAGGGTGGTTAAAAAGGAGAGGTTGGGGCGTCTGGGTGGCTCAGTCGTTAAGCGTTTGCCCTCGGCTCAGGTCATGGTCCCAGGGTCCTGGGATCAAGCCCCACATCGGGCTCCCTACTCAGGCGGGAAGCCTGCTTCTCCCTCTCCCTCTACCTGCTTGTGTTCCTCTCTCCCTGTGTCTTTCTCTGTCAAATAAATAAATAAAATTTTTAAAAATAAATAAATTAAAAGGGAGAGGTTGACTCAGGGGTTTGAGGCAACAGCTGTTTATCAGTCTAAAGGAAGTGTTTCCACATTTTTGTAACCCCTTTGGTTATATTTGTAGGCACTGGCTGAGTATCATTTCCATCTACACTTTTTTCTTGAATTCTGTCTTTGAAATTTGTTTAAAGAAAGGGTTTAAAAGGTTAATATATAAGATGGTTTGTTTTTTGTTTTTGTTTTTAAAGCCGCTTTCTAGAGTTAATTTTTCAAATACATCTTGGCACATTTACTGCTGGCGGGGAATTTGGCCTTGTTTTTGATTCCTTGGAATCTCAAGGATTATTTCATTTGTAAATAATAGAATCAATACTTGGGTTCAAATTTGCAGAATTGAACATTGCAGCTTTGCAAACCAACACCGTTGTCAGGAATATGTTATACTTTCATTCATCTGCCTATTTCTCATGAGTGGGTTATCTGTCCTTCATTTTCCCTGTTGACTAACTGGTCCCAGACTGCAGACAGAGGGCAAGCCAGGAACGGGTCAGAAGGGGTCCAGAAGGAGAGAGTGTGAATCTCTATGTCTGACAGAAACTTTGTTTACACAAGTGATAGGAAAAGCATTCCAGAATGCCTCTGACCCTTATTCTAAGTCACGCTGATAAGATAGCCACCAGCCATTGTAGATACGCTACTGTGTCTGTCTGCTTAAGTCCTTGGCAGCCAGTTGGCTCAAAATTGATTCTCAGGGCTTTGTGTTCTGAAATGTTCCAAGCC
>NW_027397066.1:131034910-131075581 GCF_003265705.2 Callorhinus ursinus
TGGAAATCTGAAAAGCTTTTTTTTGCCATTTCCTTGATTTCTTAGCTGATCATACTTTTAAATAGTGCTAATGATAATTAATCAGTTGTTGAAATAAGATGACAAACCTTTTCTCTCATGACTGCCTGCTGATAGGCTAAATGGTTTCTTCTGCTTTGTTTTTTTTAGCTCTTGGATATATTTTTTGTTTCCTTTTTTCCCCCATCTTCATTTTGGAAAGTCAGCTGCCATTTCTACTGCTGTCAGCCTGCCAACCACTGAACATAACTCTTTTTTTGACTGTTTATTATCTTATATGATTTGAAAAGAAAAAATCAATAAATTAAACCATAAACTGTCCCTAAATGAAGACTGGAGCCCTCTGCTCCCCACCTTTTTAGTGAATGAATTTTAATACAGTCATTGTGATATCTCTCTGGGTTGGTTTCACAGAGGGCTTTTGCTTTGTTTCTTTTCCTGGGATCTTCTGATCACATCAGCATATCTGCATGGCTGGTATGTGTGTGTGAGTGTGTATATGTGTACATGTGTGTGTATGTGTGTGTGTGTGTACAAACGCACACACATTTGCTGGCGCATATGCAGGTTTAGTCTCTTTTTTTTAAGATGAAGACAGAGAACTTATTTTTAATTGCATTATGTGCTGTTTGCTCTCAGTTTTGCTCACATCTCATATCATGGGCGCAGGGAATTGGCAGAATTAGGGTTCTCTGAGCAGAAATGCTCTCATTCTTTGGGAAAACAAAACAGGAATTGCTTAAATGAGAAAAATAAGCAAATCTGAAGATGATTGACATAAAATAATATATAACAAGAAGTTTGGGGATATTTAGACTCAAACTAAATATAAAATTAGATAGTGAACCTCAACCAATTTAGATAAGGAAATATTTCTACCTAGCATTTTAAGCAGTTATAAGCAATGTACCTTTATGTGATAAAGTAGTGGACTGAGCAGTTTTCCTTCTTGAAAATATTTCGTTTTGAAACTTCTCTACAGGTATTGTGTTTTATTGAAACCTGTTTAAAATTTAGATTTTTGCCTGTTTGTAAACATGGCTTATCTAATGGCAAATTGAATTACAAATGGAACCTTAGGTGTCTTTTAATATGTATAGGTAATTTGGTCATAAAAAGTCATCACTATCAGAAATCATCAAAAAAACAATTAGGCAAACATGAATCAATAAGTCATCTAGTCAAAATTACCAAAACTTTTTATCAGTCAAAATGTATGCTATTATATTATCAACTTCTGTGCTGTAAAAACCAATGCAGTAATTGAATAAAGAATAGATTGCTTTAGTTACTAATTTTTATACACATAGCTCAATGTAATAATGCCAGAGAGTTAAATATATAGAACCTTAAACTCAGAAGCAAGATATGCTACATATTTGTTTTAGAACAAAGATAGTGGGGGCACCTGGGTGGCTCAGTCACTTAAGCGACTGCCTTCAGTTCAGGTCATGATCCCAGGGTCCTGAAATGGAACCCCGAGTCGGACTCGCTGTTCAGCGGGGAGTCTGCTTCTCCCTCTGCCTGCCCCTCTCCCTGCTTGTGCCCTCTCTCTCTCTCTCTCTCACTCTCTCTGTCAAATAAATAAATAAATTAAATTTAAAAAAAAAAGAAAAGAAAAAAGTGGAACTTAAAAAGTGAAATCCATCAGTATGTAAATTTTTCTTCTTAGTTGTGTTATCAGAAAAACCCTGGGCGGCTTTATTACCATACTTACTTGCCCATTTCATACGCTGGTTTCCTGCCAGTGTAAACCTCTATAGTATTGCCTGGGTAAAGTTAACTTACAAGGTAAATATGCTTCAAAAAAGTGAGGAAACACTCCAAATCAGGTATATTTTGGGGTTGTACATGTCCTTCTTTCTTGTAAACTCGATAGTCAAGATTTGCCTCCACAGAAAAGGCAGCTCAAACTATTTTCTGTCGTCATGTCTGTATGTTATAATCAGAAGTGGTAGCATTCATTTGTCAGTTTATAATTTAAGATGTTGACATATTTTCAGGAAATCTTTGGAAAGAGAAGACTTGGAAAAAATAATTACAGACCACGCAATTGCAGCAGGTAATAGAATTGTTTAAGTATATGTAATTAGGGAGTAATTATACTTACAGAACTAATATTTTACCTATAAACTAATATTTTCTATTAGTAGAAATATTTACCTGTAGAACTAAAATTTTCTCCTAAAATATTCATATTTATTTTTTGGTGACTTCCAGTGTGAAGTATTCGGTATTATGTATTGTGTTAACATAAAGAGTAATTCTTTTTCATGCTGTGTATTTTTGTTTGACTGAAAACATTTCCTCTTCTTTATAATGTTTATTTGCTGAGACATAGATAAGGTTGCATGGGAAGCTGACTCATAGACATTTACATGCTTTGGCCTTGAACTTAACTAAGTATTCCTCATTTATTCATGAAAAATTTTATTCAACAAAGTAAAATAAAGAATTTTTTTGAAGGTTGGAAGTGATCCTGGGAAAAAGGATTAGCAGGGTTCTCATATTAATGATTAGTTTGAGAGAAGCAAGTAGATGGGTAACTTTGTCGTACTGTCCTTTTCAAAGTTGGAGGACACGGACGGACCAATGGGTTAAATCTTTCTGAAGATACAAGATACTAAGAATTTAATGATGATGATGATGGCTGACATACTGAGCCCTTCCTGGGAACTGGGCACTATTTTAAACATAGTCTTTCCACATCACAACAGTGCTATGGAAAGGGCACTATTGTTCTTCCAAATTTCAGATGAGAAAAAAAATGATACACAAAATTTAAAGAATAAAGGAGATTAGGGAAGGAGAAGTTACAGGAAGTAAATAAATTCCAAACAAATACTCATTCAGGTAACATTAAACAAGAATGCTGTTTTGCTTAAAAAAAAAATTAAAAATGACTTTATATCATCTCTAGAGAAAAAAATGACAAAATTGAGTTTCATCACTGGTGACTTTAAATTCATTCCTGTCTGACATTCCTACTGCTGGAGGCCCTCCAAGTGGGGACAGTGCCCCTTCACCAAGATGTACTGTGTTTGTCATTAACAGAATGACGGGAGAGCTTTTTCTGAAATGAACCTGATTCTATAATACTGATTGTTCTTTTGTAAAAACAGTCTCTTCAGGGAGATTAAAAGTTGTATATTATACTTAATTTATCATACTTTTGTAATTAACTGATGGGGAATTTTTATTTGGCATTTCCAGAATTGTAGAAACTCACCGACATAGATAATCTGAATATAGATGACTAATATTGGTTGGAACTCTTGTTACCAGACATAAAGGGGACCAGCTCATCCCATCAAATGGTGTTAAAAATAGTAGTTAACCGTACAGCTCTTCCGAGAACGATCGAGTTGATATGGCAGAAAAGGTATTTTTTGCTTTCAGGAGTTCCAGTGGAGATCATCAAAGAATCTCTCGGGGAAGAGCTTTTCAAAATATGTTACGAGGAAGATGAACACATCCTGGGTGTGGTTGGAGGAACCCTCAAAGATTTTTTAAATAGCTTCAGCACCCTTCTGAAACAGAGCGGCCACTACCAAGGAGCAGAAAAGAGAGGCGGGTTTGAGGACGCTTCCATTCTGTGCCTGGATAAAGATCAGAATTTCTTAAATGTGTACTATTTTTTCCCTAAGAAAACCACGTCCCTGATTCTTCCTGGCATCATTAAGGCTGCTGCGCGCGTGTTGTATGAAACCGAAGTCGAAGTGTCCCTCCTGCCTCCCTGCTTCCGAAATGATTGCAGCGAGTTCGTCAATCAGCCCTATCTGTTATACTCCCTTCACATCAAAAGCACCAAACCATCCCTGTCCCCGGGCAAACCCCAGTCCTCGCTGGTGATCCCCGCTTCCCTCTTCTGTAAGACCTTTCCTTTCCATTTCATGTTTGACAAGGACTTGACGATTCTGCAGTTTGGCCATGGCATTCGAAGGCTGATGAACAGGAGAGACTTTCAAGGAAAGCCGAATTTTGAAGAGTACTTTGAGATTCTGACTCCCAGAATCAACCAAACGTTTAGTGGAATCATGGCTATGTTGAACATGCAGTTTGTCGTCCGAGTGAGGAGGTGGGACAACTCTGTGAAGAAATCTTCAAGGGTAAGAAAAATGTCATAGTAGTTGGAATATGAGAAATGATTTCATTTCTTGTTTAAGGACTAGAAACAAAAAGGTAGGAAGATAGGCATCACTTCAAACGTTTTGATGAAACACTGGTACATTTGAGACAATTTTAGTATAATTTTAAGGCTGAAATAATTTAAAACAAAATCCTTTCCTCATTCATTTGCTTGCTTACTTGATTCGTTACTTCACAAATATTTAGTGAATGCGGTCTACCTTTTAAAATCCTCTCAGAGTATTTTATAAGCCGAACTAGATAAATATTTATATAAAAATATGTTTTCGATCATCATCAAATAGCTGGCAATTGGGAGTAACAAGGGGCATTATTCTGCAACAAACAAACAAAAACTCCTTGTTTCTTAGAGGAGACAACTAAATGGACTTTTTAATCAATATTTAATAGACATGGAAAATCAATAACTTTTTTAATTGTTAGAGAATGTTGTGGAGGTTGTGCTTATGGTAGAGAATTTGGGTAATTATTTAGTTCAAGGAAAGAGTTTGCAAAATCATAGTTGATGGTACAAGCAAAGCTAATATTCAGGCTTATATGCATATAACTTTTAAACGTGCATAATTCCAGGAGATGTGCAGTTTGTTCCCAAAAATGAAAACAGTTTTACCACTTTTTATCATAAAAGCAATGTAACTAAATGCTCAAAATAGGTAATACTTAAAGATATTCACTGCAGCCAAAAAATCAAAGACATTAGTTAGATACATTTTTGTGTGTGTGAAACAAAACAAAATACTACTTGCAACTTCCTTTTTCTCACTAACAACACATTTCGGGCATTCTTCCATGTCGTGAGGTATAAGCCTATTTCCTTTTTCCAAAGACTGTATACAATTCCATTGTATGCTTGTCTCCTACCTAAGGACATTGGGGTTGATTTTGACTCTTTGCTGCAGGGAACACACTTATACGTATTTGTTCTCACTCATACAGTATACCAGGATGATCACCTACAACCTCACATCTCTCAAGGCTTCCTAGGTACAATCCTTTACGCTATCTGCTACTATGAAAAGAATATAATAGCAGAAGCATCAGCATTCCCCCTAGTGAGAAAGCCTTGAGGCAAGAATTTTTTGCATTGTTTATTGAAAATCATGATCTTTATGTAGAGTTACTCCAATCTGTCCGTTCTTCAAATGCCCACGTGCATTTTAGAATGCACAGTACATTGGAACTATAAGAAAGCATCTTGTTCCTTTTCAGCAGGTAGAAAAAAAACCGAGTTTAGACACAAAGGGATCACAACTGTATCTTCTGCCTTTCCTTTTGTCTCAAAAAGGTGTTGGAAACTGAAATAAACCACGACAATTGGTTTGCCTTTGCTTCCCAGGTTATGGACCTCAAAGGCCAAATGATCTACATTGTTGAATCCAGTGCAATCTTGTTTTTGGGGTCACCCTGTGTGGACAGATTAGAAGATTTTACAGGACGAGGGCTCTACCTCTCAGACATCCCGATCCACAATGCACTGAGGGATGTAGTCTTGATAGGGGAGCAGGCCAGAGCGCAAGATGGCCTGAAGAAGAGGCTGGGCAAGCTGAAGGCCACCCTTGAGCAAGCCCACCAAGCCCTGGAGGAGGAGAAGAAGAAGACGGTGGATCTCCTGTGCTCCATATTTCCCTGCGAGGTTGCGCAGCAGCTGTGGCAAGGGCAAGTTGTGCAAGCCAAGAAGTTCAGTGATGTCACCATGCTTTTCTCAGACATCGTGGGGTTCACTGCCATCTGCTCCCAGAGCTCACCGCTGCAGGTCATCACCATGCTCAATGCGCTCTACACTCGCTTTGACCAGCAGTGCGGCGAGCTGGATGTCTACAAGGTAGGGGTGGAGGAGGGCAGGCAGAAGACACTGAGAAAAAGCACGGTAGCCAAGACCCCCGAGTTACCGAGGTACCGTGCAGATGAAAGGCTTTCTCTGCAAGCCACATCCTGGGAGCAGGCATTGTGCGTTAACCATGTGGGTGTGCTCTAGCCAGAAATAGCTCTGAATCTGCTTAGAAACAGAGATAATTATTCCATGAAAGAACTGCCCCATTGTCTTCTCAAAGAATAAGCATAGAATGGAGGGGTGATAGGCTGAGTGGAGGGTGGGGTGTAGGACCCATGAACGGGTACAGTTTAAAAGTCAGTGAACATGACACTGGACTGTGGCAACTGAGTTGAATTATCAAGCATGAGATAATTCCAAGTATGACTTGCATGGGGAAAAGTTATCCTCTGTAAAAGTACAGAAGAAACATAAGGAGTAGTACTACTTTTCATAGTAGGAGTATACAAACTATCTTTTCATAGAGGAGTATACAAACTATCGTCAAATAGGTTAACCCAATATGGAGTTAACGTGATACTTAGTATGGCTGATTAAGAGGGAAAAAAACACTGACTTAAGGCATTATTGAAGAGAGGCCAAGGGCAGAGACATCGGTGCAAAGAGAGGCCAGTCTTCAAATCTTGTTCTCTACTTGCTTTGTAAGGTGAGAAAGTGGAATAGACTTTCTCATTTCTAAAACAGAAAGTAATATCCACCTACAGAGTTTAGATGCATGAATAACATACATTATGTCCCATAAGCCTCATGAACAGGCCTGTTACGAAGATGATGGTAAATAATATCTGTTATTCATGATGTAGCAGGGTTTACTGAGTGTCTACCACGTACTGGGCATCATTCTAGGCACAGGGAGGCTCAGTAATTGTCCCTAACGAGTACTAGCCCTTTTTATAAATGTAACTCGACATAAGAGAACTAATGAAGTGATTTTGTGTTCTGTGTTTCTAGAATTAAAACCTATTTTTTACTAATTTAAAGTCTTTCGCATTATTCTAGCCACTGGCATTAAGAATAAAGCACCCTTCTCATTTGTGTGGCTTGAATCACCTTTTAGTTTGTCGCATACAATCTGGAGTTTCAGAGATTCACCCAACATGAAATAAATACATTATTGAGGAGAAAAAAATATTATTTATGGGGAATACATAAGCCTCTGCTTTGTTCCAATCTAGCCACTCGAAATAAAACCTTCCTTTTAAGAATTTCCAGCAGGAAATTCCAGACAGAGCCATGATCCCCCTGGGGGGGGAAAGGGAGAGAGATCCATGTATAATTACTGATAAAATAATTGGCTTTCGTTAGGTTAAGCTTGATGGCCTCTTGTGGAATTTACTATATTTATTTGTAGATAGTTTCTATCTTGTCATTGTCTCTTCTCCGAATTGTAAGAAGAAAGTCTCGCTCTCGCTTGCAACTGCTGCAATTGCTAGCAGGGGCAGTAGCCCTCTTCTACAAATTTCTACTTGTTGAAACTAAAACAATTCAGTTATTCCAACAAGTATTCAGAATCTGTGCTCCTTACCGCATGGATAGTGCCACAGTTCCATGGTTAATCCATCCACAAGCCAAGCTAGATAGTGAATCATCTGCTCTGTCCTTATTTGCACTTTCTCTTCACTTCTGATTCTGCATGAAAGTACCTGGAGACAGCTATGAATAAATCAGGAAGGGTCTTCATCAGGAGATAGATGTAAGATGCACAGAATGTGTAATCATTTGCTCGCCTGTGAGTGGTGGCTTCCAAGGAATAGTCTAGCTTTTTCCACCCCCCAGGACCTGTTTGTACCAGGACTTTATTTAATTTCATTTTCTTGTTGTCTTTTAGTCTGTTGTTCATTTTTCAGTTTATTCAGTATTCATTTATTGATTGTTTCAGCGCATATTTACTGTCAGCCAGGGTTGGCCAGCATGAATGAAAAGATCTCATATGTGGGGGTAGAGGAGGGAGGGGCTGACCACTGCCAGATTTCCATATGACAAGGTGAAAGCCTGATTGAGAACACAGGCTTCTGTGATAGCGTAGAGAATAGGCATCTAACACCAAGTAGGAGTGAGGGCGCCACTTCTTCTAATTAAGTGACAATTATTGGGCACATGAGATATGTTAGCCATTATTTTAGGCACTTCTTATATATTCGTTGCTGAGGAAAATCTTTTAAGAGGCACTGCCACCTGGTTCACTTGGTAACAAATATACTGGGCACTGGAAATTTAGGAGTTAGTAAAAGAGGCAAACTGAGAGAGCTAACATTCTACTGGGGAAAAGAAGGAACATGAACCAATGAGTAAATTTATAGTATTCCAACTGGTGTGCTATTCTGGATAAAGTTGAGAAGGAGAAGTGCAGAAGGTAAGGGTGATTGCTATTTTATAGAGGGCAGTTGCGAGAGGCGTTTCTCACGTGGGGATGTTTTAGCAGGCACTGGAGGAAATGAGGGACACGCCAAGTGGCTCTCTTCAGGAGATTGTTCCAGCCCGAGGAATAGCAAATGGGAACATGTTTGGTACGTTTGAGGGATAACAGGAGGCCAATGGCACTGGGACAAAGTGACCAAGAGAGAGGCTGAAGAAATAAAATCAGAGATTAGCAGACAGGTCAGAAGAACTTTGGAGGCATTTTAAGAGTTTCAGCATTGATTCTGAGTGAAATGGAGAATCACTGAAGGTTTGTCTCCCTCTCTTTTTTCCTTTCTCATCTCCCTCCATACGAGAAGGTTTGGATAAGAGAAGTGGTATGATCTTATTAGATCTGTAGCTTATTGGCTGTAGCTTACTGTAGCTTATTAGCTACAGTAAATATTTAGAGGAGAAGAAAAACGCAATGATGAAGATTTGGTGGATTATTTGTGGATTTAAATTAACCAGTAGCTTTGTCATCAGCATCACGGACAGATAAAAATCCCGTTACAACAACTGTATTGACAATGATAACACTTGGAATTTGTAGAACAGCTTGATTTTCAATAGGCTTCCAAGCACCCTCGTTTGACATCTTGATTTCTATACTTCGTGATTGATACTCATGGCAACCTACTTATAGTTGCTCTGAGAATCCCCAAATCCTTTCAAAAAACTATAATGTCTTACTTTCATATCACACATTCTTGTTAACTTCATATGACATTGGTTGAGCAGTGACTGTTCAAAACACTGCACGCGAGGAGGATATAAAATCAGTAAGTGATTCCGATATCTTTAAGCAATTTGTCATAAACACAAGATATCATTTACATTACATCATTGGCCTCTACAGAGCCACTTTACATGGTGGGGGGGGGGAAGGTGAAATGCTGTGTTGAGTCAGCAGCTGGTCTGGGAGTAGAAGCTACCCCCTGACGTTGTGCTCACAGGACCACACTGTCCTCCAGAGCAGCGCCTGATGTAAAAGCATCTAAACTTGATGAATTTCGTGAAAGAGAAAGCCATTTCTGAGAGTGTCTGATTTACTCTGATTTTCCAGAGGGCCTGACCCCTGCAATTTCTGCTCTATGACCTTCACTCTCCTTCTTTCTGACGTGTATTTGTAATACGGAAAATCTGTTACGTGCAGGTGGAGACCATTGGTGATGCATACTGTGTGGCTGGGGGATTACACAAAGAAAGTGACACCCATGCTGTTCAGATAGCACTGATGGCTCTGAAGATGATGGAGCTCTCTGATGAAGTTATGTCTCCCCATGGAGAACCTATCAAGGTAAGGCAGATCATATACTGCCCAGCAAATGTCATGGAGAGTACATGCTTATTAATTAGTTATCCAAAGAATAGTCCATCCATCAGGGTCTGGTTGCAGAGAGCAAAATCTCTTAAGTGGTGGAAGCCAGAAAACATTTACAATTGGGTCTCCAGTGGCTCACAGAATCACCAAGAGGACAAACAAAGCCATCTATAAGTGAAACCTTCAAAAAATGGCTCCCAACGCTGCTCTTCAGAGCCCCTGTTTTTTTCCAAGATCAAGCAGTTGGCTCCAGAACTATACCACCTCAGCCGCAGTCAGGAAACCGCTATGTTCAGAAAGCTGCTGCCTCTATTATTGGCTGCAGAACAAAACTGCACGTATTATAATTTGAGTCAGTAACATGGAAATCCTGCATCATGACCTTCACAAGACGAGGCACTAGAAACTGGGCTAAGTTTGCCGTAGAAAACCCAGAGGCTGCCACCGTGGGCCGCAGAGTTGCAGTCATAGCCGAAAGCCTGGCTTCCAAATCGCTTGCAAGTATATCTGATTCACCAAACCGAAACGCACCTAGAAAATGCAAGGGAGTTTGGAACACGTCATTTTTAGTCTTCCAATCCCTGCAGGGGAGGACATTACATTATAATGAAAATTGACTGCTAATCCACCCCAATATTTTCCAAAGCACATAATACTCTAAAATTTCTAGATTATCTCAGAATAACGTCTTATTACAGATGAGAAGATAAAATTACCATGCTTGGCATTATAGTTTAATAGAATACAAGAAGATTACCTTTATTTGTTCTAATTGAGTGAATCTGCTACTTAATTTTTATAGAACAGTTCTCAATTGATGATCTTCAGAAATGGGACTTGGAAGGGCGCCTGGGTGGCTCAGTCGGTTGGGCATCTGCCTTCAGCTCAGGTCATAATCCCAGGGTCCTGGGATCGAGTCCTGCATCGCTTCTTCCTCTCCCCCCTGCTCATGCTCTCTCTCTCACTCTCTTTCAAATAAATAAATAAAATCTTAAAAAAAAAGAAATGGAACTTTGAAGTCATATAGAATCCTATCTGGCATGCTATAAAGTAATAGAGAAATGAAAGAAAAAATGTAAAATACAAAACTATAATACTTAGAAGCGTAGCCTTTTCTCTCTTCATATTAGAAGCCATATATTGAGCCCAGCCTTTTTCTCCTTCTTACCCTGCTACCCGATGGAATAGAATCAAAGTGAAAGAATAGGAAATATTTCCTTTTTTTCAAGCTCTATGTGTTTCTCCAACATGCCATATGTATAAATCATCTATCACTGTTGATTTCCTTACTAACATCCACCTGCTCCGGCTTAGAAAGCCGCAGGTGGAGTATTGCTAGAAACCAGAGGGCTGAATGTGGCAGGGAAAGTCAGTAAGTGCAAACTGAACTTGGAAACAGACTCCTGTTACCCTCCTTCCTATTCCCAAGGTGTCTACGATGAGACACGTGCTGTGGCAAACATGGTCCCCAAATGGAAGATTTCCCCAGCAGGTTTCCATTCAGGGCGTGCTGCGCATCCAAAGTTATAAACTTTGGATCATTTTCTCATGAATTCTAAATGAAATTTGTGAATTCGCTGGTGAATTTGAGAAGTTCCCTGATAAGAAAGCTGTGGAATTGAGAGTGAAATTCAGAACTGGCAAAGGGAAGAGAGGGAGGGAGAGCAGCATGGGAGGAACCAAGGGGCATTTACTTTATCTGCCTCGTTTGGATTGATTGATTATGAAATAGAAAAAAAATTATCATAAATTTATCAAAGAGACAAAGCTAGAATAACTAAGTACAGAGAGAGAAACGGGTTTAACCAGGAGAGTGCCCAAAGAGAGCAGCCTGATCTAACTTATGTGCTAAAATGGTGTTTGTTATTTATACACAGAAGATAGCCTTTTGCTCATATTGATCAGATGGTATATGTGCAAAACCACATTCTCCTAAAGAAAAAAATACCAGATGTAACGGATAACTAAGCTTTGCTGATTAAAATGAAAATGTGACAAAGAAGGGACGCTAAAACTAATACAATCCTGTATTTTATAGATGAGGAAATAATGAACGGGACATAAAGAGACTCACAGAAAGTCAGACTATCCATTGTTAGCAGAGTTTGTTTGCGAATGCAGGTCTCCTGATTCATACTATAGTGCTTTTGTTTGAAAATTGTGCAGAATTCATGATTTGACGTCTTATAAGCAAATGATTCTGGAACATTGTTAAGAGATACCTAAAATCAGTTGTAAAACTAAGCTAAACTGGAGTCTTCTGAATTCTGAACAACATTAACTCATTGAGTACTTAGCCTTTGTTTAAAATGCATATATCTAATGAAACTTTTTTTGAATGGTCAACTGAACAGAGGACTTAAAACGAATGAACATGGTGCCCGATTGTCATATAAAATATGTGACTTTAACTTGAACTTACTGTATCTTTAACTTACTGTATGGTAGCAGCAATTTCAGAATTTGTACATGCCCTGAGATCATCAAGAATTAGGATCTTATAGAAGATGCCAGTTTAAAATATTGTGTTAATTGTTCTCCAAATCACTGGTAACCTTCAGAATTCCTAAACTTTTACCCCAGCATATCCCAGACCGCACCTTATATCTAGATAATGGCCCAGCTCTGGTTTCCCCTGCATCCGGACGGGTTTAACAAAAGTGTCTCTGTGGTCATTGCGATGCCGGTCTAAGCAACCCCAGCTCTGCTTCCTCTGTCTGTGATGTGTTCTACTTAAACATCACAGTTCCTTTCTCCTTTCACGTTCGTCACTGAAGAGCCGGGAAGTGTCTGTCATAAAGTTCTTTTTATCTTTTATATTCTAAGAGCCGGCTTCTCCTGCCCTTCTCTGACAGTGCGTTGGGAAGCAACCCCTGGGGGCCAGGAATTTTGTCTCCCTTGATGGACAGAGCAGGTTCACGTAAACAGCCCACAGACGCTTCACCTTGTCACTCTGGTGACTGTGATAGGGATGCACGGAAATGTGTTTCAGACATTGAAGGCAGCTGAAACAAAGATGCTTTGTGGAACAGACCTAAGTGCATAGTGGAGAAGAGTTAAGAGGTGTGACTGATTTTGTACTAGTAATTTTTAATTGGATGCGAGTAGAGGGAAGTTGGCAGGTCTTGTGGAAGAGTGGAATGGTGTAGTGACAGTGAAGGGTAAAATCATGTAAAGGGCATTCATACGGTACCGACGAACGAGCGCGAAGTATTTTGCCAGTGACGGGGACATTGTGTTACTTTTGGCTTTCAGATGCGAATTGGACTGCACTCTGGGTCAGTTTTTGCTGGAGTCGTTGGCGTTAAAATGCCTCGTTACTGTCTTTTTGGAAACAATGTCACCTTGGCGAACAAATTTGAGTCCTGCAGTGTACCACGGAAAATCAATGTCAGCCCAACAACGTACAGGTGCGGTTTGCATTGAAGGCCTGAAATCTATTCTTTTCATTTATACACAGTTGTCATGTTTATATTATCATCCATAACATTTTCTTGCTTAGATAATCTGACAAGAAAGAGAAAAGCAATAATTTTATCATCCCCACCTTTTTTAAAATTACTCAGCTTCATGAGAACAACTCTGAGATATTTGTAGCCCAGGTGTAACCCTTAACACACGTCCTATCTTCCCCCACTATTATTCTTTTTTTTTTTTTAAGATTTTATTTATTCATTTGAGACACAGAGATACAGAGAGAAAGAGAGCATGAGCAGTGGGAGAGGCAGAGGAAGAGGGAGAAGCAGACTCCCTGCTGAGCCAGGAGCCCGATGTGGGGCTTGATCCCAGGACCCTGGGATCATGACCTGAGCCAAAGGCAGGCGCTTAATCATCTGAGCCACACAGGTGCCCCCCCCCACTATTATTCTTTTCAAAGCACGTATTAATGCTCTCCATACTTTGATGGTTATTCTGACAGCAGAACCATCCTGGCACTAGCCACCCAGACTTAGCATGGTCCCCACAAGTTATAGAGCATGGTCCTCAACATGCCCTCAGCTCAGGTGCCAGACAGGGAGACGTTTCATCTCATTTTAAGAATCCAATTATAGGGCGCCTGGGTGGCTCAGTCGTTAAGCGTCTGCCTTCGGCTCGGGTCACGTTCCCAGGGTTCTGGGATCGAGTCTCAGTTGGGCTCCCTGCTTGGCTGGAAGCCTGCTTTTCCGTTTCCCGCTCCCCCTGCTTGTGTTCTCTCTCTCTCGCTGTGTCTCTCTCTGTCAAGTAAATAAATAAAATCTTTAAAAAAAATAAGAATCCAATTACAATGGAAATGGTTGAATAACAAAACGTGTTCCAGATACATGTGGTAGCTAACGTACCAAACTGTACCAAGCAAGTTATCGTTCTTATTCTCAGAGACAGCTGTTTTATAGCACTTTCTTTGTCCTTAAAACTGCACAGCCTTTCCTTTCCAGCCCTGGCTCTAAGTCGATAACTTCACTTCATATTTCACAGGAGAAGACAAAAATGCATCAGATAAGCACATCACCACCTTCTCCAGGGCAGACCCCATTAACCTAGCTCCCCCAGGGCCCTGGTCTTAGGCACTTGTTGGGGTGACAGTGCCGCCCTCCGCCCTGCTCCTCTTCCAGATGCTCCCCCCAGGTTTGCTCTGAGTGCTGCCACATCGCTTGCTTTCTCAAAAACTTGTCTCCTGAAAATACCTGCTCTCTTTACGATTAATTTCTCTGGTGAAACGATTATTCCCATCAGAATACAGACATATCTTACTATCAGACCTCTTAAAATAGTATATTCCTTGTTACCAAGTGTATCTCAGCTACCCCCCTATATTTCTATGCCTTTTTCCAGCAAAACTCGGTGCAAGAGTTGTTCATGCTCACCATCTCTATTATTTTTTTTTACCTCCCATTGGCTCTCTGACTCACACCGATTGGCATGTGTCCCTTGCACTCCATTGAAATGGTTCTTATCAGGGTCATCAGTGTCCCTTGCGAAAATCATGGTCAGTTCTCTCCCCTTATCTTCCTCAACATCTCAATGGTAACTGAATAGCTTGAGCACTCTGTCTGTTGAACGTTTTCTTCTTAGGCTTTTGTGACACCACATTCACCTGGTTTTCTCATTACCCGTGACTTCACCATCTCAGTGTTTTGTGTTGTTACTCTTTTCCTACCAAACCTTTGAAGTGTCCAGAGCTCTGTCCCCATTGTCTTCTATGTCTGGACTTTACTGACTCACTTTTTTTTTTTTTTTAATCTCTATCCCATCCCACAATTCTCCACTGATCTACAGACTTGTGTATCTTATTCTATGTTTCTATTTGGATGACTAATTGACAAATTAAAATTAACATGATCATCTTAGAACACATGATTTTCCATATACCAGAGCCCGATGAAATCCTCTCCCCCTAGCCAGACTAACTTTATCAATCTCCTTAAAATGGCACCACCATCTATCGCGTTCCTTCGACTCTAAATCTCAGAGTGATCATTGCTTTCTCCCCCCAACAACTTACCACATCCACCTACAAATTATATCCTGAATACATCTTTTTTCACTTCCTTCAGGACTGCACCCCAAGGTAAGGCTCCCTCCTCTGTCCCACCAGAGCCAACCCAGGATCATCCTCACCCTTCTGCTTGCTTTCTTGTACAACTCCTCCCCACCGTCCATCCGCCCGCCACACAGTAGCCAAATTGTCTCTCGAAAGTATAAATCAGATCTCGTCACTCCTGCATTAAAACCCCTCCAATGGCTTCCCACTGCAGCCAGAATAAAATTTAAGTATGTCACCACAGACTAAAATGTCCTCTTTGATCAGTGTCCTGCCAACAACCTGTGTCACTTTATTTGTTCCACTTTCTCCTTCGCTCGCTGATACCCTGCCACCCTGCCCTTCCTTTTTTTCATCAGACTTGCTAAACCCATTCCTGAATCAAGGATACTGACTGTTCCTCTGCTTTCCACTTCTTCCTTGGATCATCCTGCGTCTTCCTCTTTCTCAGAATTAGACCTTAAGTCAAATGTCACCTCTTCAAAGACACACCGGTCAGTTAACTGCCGTAGCTAGAGGAACAACTTTCATCCCACACACCTCACGTTATTTTATATTTTCATCTTAGCTCACACCTGTGTCTGAAACGGTGTTTTCTTTATGTGTTTATTGCCTGCCTCCCCTTGTAGAGTGTCAGCCTCCTGCGTATACATTTTATAGCCCCACTTCCCAGATCAGTGCCTGGAACACAGTAGGAAAGCAGTAAGTATTGATTGATTGACAGTCCACTCTTTGATCTGAAAATGAGTTACTATAGCAAGAGAATTGGAAAAGTCCTTGGAAACTGTTGTAATGGTTAATAGCCCTGGAGTCTTCCCACATAAGCCAGGCAAGGATAAGAACTCAAGTCCTTAGAGGAAAGGACTCTGCTCTCTGGAGGATGTGAGAGTAATAATCTGGAGGATGTGAGAGTAATAATTAGTAAGAGTATTTGCTAATCCATTCATTGCTGTTGCATGTTCAATAACATAATATATATGCATGAGCACCATGAAGAGTCCTTGGCTGTGTATCTATCCTTAAAACCAAACCTTTGCATAAAAAAAAGTGTATTTTCTATTTCTTCTATTTAATTGTTTTCAGACAGTATAAGACAAAACTTTTCCAAATTTTTCCTTTGTTTCATATCTCAAAGTCTGGTTGTCTTAAATCTTGATAGGAGACATTGATATCAGCTACTCATTTTACTCCCCAAATATTATTTAGGATCTCTTGTCTTCCCAACAGAGGATCATGACGCTTTGATATACATTTTCAGCAACTGGAGAAGGCTCATAGCTTAAATCCTTAGATTCATCATATAGTCAATGTTATTAGGCATGCACATACAGGATTTTACACCATACATAGTGTCACCTTTTTTTAATCAATTATTTTTTATTATAATAGTAATATATGCTTATTTTAGAAAATTTACAATATCAGAAAGTTATGAAGGAAATAAAAATAACCCAATCTCAGATCCAGAGACAGTAACTATTCACATTTTTGTGTTTTTTCATTATTTCTTAGTATGTGTTTTTATACACCTATGTAAATGATAATGAATATTTGATACTGAACATCAATGCATTTGCTAAATTTATTTCTATCTTTTGTAAAAAAACATGGTATGGTTTATTTGTTTTTTCCTTTTTCAATTTACTTACCTCTTACTCTCATATAGGAAATATTTATGTCTTCTCTAAAGGGCAAGTGGTAGTTAAAATGCTTTATTTAGGCAAGAAATAAGTATTTAATGTGAAATACATGTAACCACATTTTAAAAGGCTTTCTTTTAAAAACTACTTTATTTTTTTTCCAAATGATAGGAAAATTTAAAAGAGAACAGATAATTTAAATTCAGTCAAAAGTCCATGCTTTATGAAATTTAACAACTGGATTGTAAAATAGAGACATAATTCCAGTTCTGTTAAAGTTCGGGACAAACAGTAGACTCCATTAGAAATTGTACAGATATAAAACCTAATTATTTCTTTGGAGAACTTTACTGGTAATACATTGAAATCTAGGGTGACATTTCTCAAAAAATAAAAGAATATCAAACGTAGCATCCCTGATACACTTACGAGACACTTGCAAATTTAGGACACAGAATACATATCCCACACGCACAAAAAGTCCTTAACTTCAAATCTTGCCTTTCACTTCCAATTCTAATCAGTAATTTAAAATGTTGCTGTGTCATGACAGTTATGCATTCCTTTATTCTAAATGTCATGAGGAATTTTATTTTCGGGGACAATGTTCTGCCTTCTTGTTTGATCTTACTGCAGCGCAGGACACGGAGATGAGACTAAGTATTGTCCAAGTTTCAGGTCAGTGGATTAATAAGACAGGTTTATGTGGTGATCCAGGGATCATTAAAGACAAAATGGCTCGTGGGGGATATAAATGGATACTGCCCAGGGTGGGTGGGGACGTAGACCCAGGAACTCCTGTTTGCAAGAAACATCTGAGAACCTAATAACAGGGAAACAGGCCTTGAATTCTAGAAGGGGAAGGAACAGAGAGAAGAAAGAGAATATGGAGAGATGACAGAAAAAAGGAGAGTTAATACAGCAATTTGGGGAAAATGGTATTGGGTCGAGAGAGAATAAAGAAAAACTCCCACCATATGTGGACATCTGCCCTGAGACTGTTGTTTTTCTTGGGTCTGACTTCCATCAGGCTTTCATCTAAATGGTATTATTTTTCCAAACTGTTTTCCTTAAAAATTCTGATCTTTTTGGGACACCTGGGTGGCACAGTCGATTAAGCATCTGACTCTTAGTTTCAGCTCAGGTTGTGATCTCAGGGTGGTGACCTCAGAGTCCTGAGATTGAGCCCCGCATCGGGCTCCACACTCAGCAAGGAGTCTGCCTAAGATTCTTTTCTCCCTCTGCCCTTCCTCCCTGCACATTCTCTGTCTCTCTCAAATAAATAAATAAATAAATCTTTTTTAAAAAATCTGATTTTTTCTTGAAGGTGATTTAATGAACATTTCTAACTTCATGATACTCTAATTGTGTTTATCTGTAAGTTTCTTAAAGCATAGAATTTGTATTCAGAATACATGCTGTACAGCTAAACACAGCTCTCCAGATGTGCCTTCGTGAGCAAGAAACCTCAATTCAAATGGTATACTTTAAGGCCGCTTCTAAGTGCTGAATATTTTATATGAACTCAAATGTAAAGTTAATATTGTAATTACCATATTCAATAGAAGATGCTGGGTTGATGTGGACAGAAAAAAGAAAGATCTTAATTACCTATAATTTTATTATTGTTATTTATCAAACCTTTTTAGTTTTATTTTTATGCATTTTTATAATTAATTTTTAAACATTTTAAACCTACAGAAAAAAAATCAAAGAAAATGTAACACCCATGTGGCCAATCCTAATATTTAATAAATGTCAGTATGTTGCCATTTTTGTTTCAGATCCCTATTTTATAAAAAAAAATAAAATATTCTGGCCCCGCCCCCCCAACTGTCTGACATGTTGAACTCTATGCCCCTTAGGGTTTGTAGGAGCAGCTGAGAACATACATTTCCCGCAGACAGGCAGGTTCCCAAAGAGAGACAGGAAGGTGCTGAGGAGAGCATGCTCAGCAGCTTCTCCCAAACTCACTACCAGGAAAGAAAGTGGGCAGAGAGAGGCCAAGAGTGTAACTCTCATTTAGGTTCCACCAGAGAAAAATAGATGTCCATTCAACCTCTCCATGTCCTTTCCCGACTTGCCTTAAATCTGCTGCATATTATGTTTTTGAGATTTTTTTTTGATGAATTGTAAACCTAGTTCATTTATTTAAACTATTCCTAATGCAGCAGTGTGCAGGTAAACCAGCATTGGGAGTAAAGTGGAGAATCTTTGATTTTTAGCATTTACCGATTTCTATGGTGTATGTACTCCCACCACAGCAGGTTTCAGCTACAGGTGGAGTTAATCGGCTCATAAAATTCCTGAATGTTTAGCTGTTGGCTCTCATAAGCCAGTATGGGCCAGGTCTAGCATGTCACTATATGTGCATGTGATATAAAATGTATTCTAGAGTATGAATAAGCTATATATATATATCTATAATATACCTACAAATGGTATTCCCAGATCATAGGCAATATCCAGTTTAGCTTTACTAAACATCAATTAGCTGTCCAAATTGGTCTTACCAATTTATATCCCACCAACAGTGTATGAAGGTTTCTATTCCCTAAATGTTACCAATATGATGAGTGTTAACTGATAATTAATTGATGCTTAACCAATCATGTTTAATCTATTTACTTCATCTCCACAGCTGTCCTAAGAGGCCTGTACTATTATTATTCCATCTTAAAAGCTAGAAAACTGACATCTTTGCTGCTATTCCAGCCTAGAAGCTTATAATTTTAATACTATGGAATTCTGTAACTTCTCATTATATATTACCAAATATTATGCCTCATAAATAACAGACACTCAAATATTTATGGATCATGACTAAAGCATCATTTGATTATTTTGCAGATTACATATTTATTGATGAGTTTTTAAAAATTAGCTAAGTGAATATTCACATGATTTTTTCTACTTGAGGTCTGTCATTTTTGAAACCTGGATTTCTATTCGGTCGGTTTCTTCAGTACGTAGAGAGGTGTCTTGGTACCAAACCTAATGCAACACCATCGTTCTATTACATTTAGGCATGACATCACAAACAGATGAGTCGGAGGCCATGGTCTGGTTGGGCAGATATAAGTGGTTTTCTGGGGAAGCTGATTTAGGGCCCAGAACTGTCAACATTTTCCATCCTGAATACATATGCCTGAATAATAGGTTAGAGAAATGCTTATGAAGTTTGCATTTGACAGAAAGCTAGGGAAGCAAATAGAAAGAAGAGCCAGTAACTTCATCAGTAGGATTGGAACTTAAAATGAATTTAACTCATGTGTGGAATTTAAGAAACAAAACAAACAAGCAAAGGGGGAGAGAGAGACAGGCTAACCAAGACATAGACCCTTAACTGCAGGGAACAAACTGATGGTCACCAGAGGGGAGGAGGGTGGGGGATGGGTGAAATAGGTGGAGGGGATTAGGGAGGGCACTTGTGCTGAGCACCGATGGAAGTGTTGAACCCAATATCACACTGTATGTTAACTAGCTGGGATATGAATAAAAACTTTAAAAATAAACTAAAAATAAGCAAATACAATAAAAGGAGTTTACCATAATGGATACGTAGTTAGTAGCAGATAATAAAATGTGGTAAACAGATACATTTAAGAAGAAATATTTCAAATACCAGATAGTAAGAGGAGTGTCAGTTTGTACAATTAAATCACCTTTTAGTCGTACTAACCTAGAATTCATAAAAATTCTATTGAGAGATTCAAATGTTATTCTTTGATTATATATATATCTTATTGATATATATCTATATCTATATATCTTACATAGAACTTCTCTTTTACAACTTCTTGCCCTTGACTACTTCTCCATAATATTTACAAAATAAATGAATCAATAAATGGACAATGTCTTTTCTCTTTCAACTTAGGAAGCCTTATTCTATAAAACTATGTTTATGCATGGGTTTGGGGGTCTTTTGCTATTATTAGAGTTTTGGATTATTTTGGTTTTTTTCCCACTATTGTAAATTTACTGCTATATGAATTATTGGTTATATCTTTACAAAAATATTTTATAATTTTATTTCCTAATATGAGTGAAATACATTATTTGGTAGAATTTTTTTTGTTATTGTGAATTGATTCTTCATTGTTATTCTGTGAAGGTGTTTTTTTTTAAATCATTATGATCTGGGCGCCTGGGTGGCTCAGTCATTAAGCGGCTGCCTTCGGCTCAGGTCATGATCCCAGGATCCTGGGATCGAGCCCCGCATCAGGCTCCCTGCTCAGCGGGAAACCTGCTTCTCCCTCTCCCACTCCCCCTGCTTGTGTTTCCTCCCTTGCTGTGTCTCTCTCTGTCAAAAAATAAATAAAATCTTTAAAAAAAAATCATTATGATCTTTCTGTCAATCACACTGTAAATGATTGGTTTATTAATACAGAGAGTTCCCAGCTTTTGGTGATTAACTTAATGATTTTTCAATTTTATAATGGTGGGAAAACTATACACATTCAGTAGAAACCATAGTTTGAATTCTAATTTTTGATCTTTCCCCTAGCTAGCGATATGCCACATGACACTCTTATTCACAATCAGGGGAATAAACAACCAATACACTTACAACCATTCTGTTTTTCACTTTCAATAAAATATTGAATAAATTATATGAGATATTAAACATTTTATTATAAAGTAGTCTGTGTGTTAGAGGATTTTGCCCAACTGCAGGCTACTTTAAGTGTTCTGAGCACATTAAGACAGGCCAGGTCAAACTATGATGTTCCGTAGGTTACATGGTTAGCTATGTTAAATGCATTTTCAACTTATTAATATGTAACCCCATTATAAGTCAAGGAAGATCTGTAGTCTCAGGAGTATTGATTTGGTTGTTTTTTCTTGCATAGACAGTTATATCAGTATTAAATTTTAATATTAATATTTTTATTTTAATCTTTATTAATACTTTTATTTTAATCTTTTCAGATTACTCAAAGACTGCCCTGGTTTTGTGTTTACCCCTCGATCAAGGGAAGAACTTCCACCAAACTTCCCCAGTGAAATTCCTGGAATCTGTCATTTCCTGGAAGATTATCAACCAGTAACAAATTCAAAACCATGGTTCCAGAAGAAAGATGTTGAAGATGGCAATGCCAATTTCTTAGGCAAAGCCTCAGGAATAGATTAGCAAAATATATATCTGATTATTAGTCCTTGGGTTTTGACTCCTGTGAGCATGGGTGGAATCTCTAAAAGCACTTTACGATTGCAGATGACTAAGAACAGTATTAAAATTTCAGGAGCTAAGTCACGATCTACTTTTTCTTCCACTTAACATGACAAAAATGTATTTACTTCGATACTTCAAGTCTTTAGGGGGAAAAAAAGGAAAGAAACCTCAAAAATGGCATTTGGGGGTTATTTCTGTTATTATACCCACCATTTATTATCTGTACTCACAATTCAGCACATGTTCATCTATCAGGTAATTGCAGTGTCCTGACCCGCACAGCCTGATGGAATGACACACAGTCTTGTGTCATGGTGGAAATGCCATGGTTGTAAAAGTGCATTTGTGATAGTGTGACCTCCAAAAAGCTTTCCAAATAGAAATTAGAGTCTTTGATACCATAAGCTCTTTGAATCTTTCAGCTCTGCATTTTATTACATTTCTTCATTTCACTGTTGGTGTATATAACAAAATAGGTTGAATATTTTTTCTGTTGCACTTTTCCTTTTTCTTTTTTTTAAGAAAATAAGCAATTATGGGTTAGATGCAATATGAATATAAAGTAGTTCTTCTATAAATATCAAAGATTGTTTTACAGAAATATCTGCCATAACGTAATGTGTCATATCAATAAATACTGCCTTTTGTTTGACATTTTTCTATTCTGCACTTTGGTAAAGGCTATTTTAATTCATATTAACAATTTAATTCTTATTAATTCATTTTTGTATCATAACATTTGGGATAAAAGAGGGTTACAGCCTATATTAAAATGCAATAATATCATTCTAATTTAATTTAATTAGAAGCAACATGAGAGTAAAGTAAGAATCCAGGGAATATACCATAATGTCCAGAAGTAAAACATTTAAACACACACACAGAAATTTGGATCTATTTGAGCAGACATCCTGCATTGCCATACTGAGCCGTATAAAGTTCCAATGAGAAAATCTAAGTTCAGAAGTGGGAAATGAGACTTGTTCTTTTTTGCTAATAGCTTATTTTTAAATATTTGTGTTGGACACTTTAGCGTGTATATATGTCCTAAGAATCATCAAGTTTTTTTCTCTAATTAAGTACACATTTGTGAATGTTTTTAATCTAGTTGAATGATCTCAATGATATTTTTTAAAGAGAATGTTAGTATTGATGAAGAAAATGATGTTATGATTTCATTAAGAAAATTCTCAAACATTTTTCTGGAGCTGGAACTTCTATTTTTAGTGATATTAGTCTAAGCTCTCTGAAGAACTAAATAGCCTACAGAGTTTGGTTTGGGATAAGGATCTGATTTTAAAAAGAGCTCCATTTCAAAAGAGGAGAAAGATGAACATTATAATTTTTAAATCAGTATTAACAGAGTCATAGATACACTAGCCTGGTGACCTCAGGAATAAAAAGTGATTACTGATTGGCCTCTAGTATCCCAAGTTTACTACGACAGATACAACAAGTTAGTGAATGAAATCCCAACCTCGTGAAGCACTAACTGTATCTTATTAAATACCAATCCTATCATTGGAAAGTACCATAGGCCTTGGAAAAATAGAGTTATAGTCTCATAATTATATGAAGTTAATAAAAACATTTTATTTTTTTAAAGATTTTATTTATTTATTTGAGAGAGAGAGAATGAGAGACAGAGCACGAGAGGGAAGAGGGTCAGAGGGAGAAGCAGACCCCCGGCTGAGCAGGGAGCCCGATGCGGGACTTGATCCCAGGACTCCAGGATTATGACCTGAGCTGAAGGCAGTCGTTTAACCAACTGAGCCACCCAGGCGCCCCAATAAAAACATTTTAAAGAAAAATAAAAACTTAAATACATTTTTCTTTCTGGAACTGAACCATTATTACAGCAAAAATGATATGAATTAAAGGAAATTAAAAAGCATAAAACACAATGTCTCCTTATCAAATTTTTAAACAGACCCCATTTGATAATGATTTGTCTTCTAAGTTTGTAAGTTAATTAAAACTCAAAAAATATTTTCTCTGTATACACACATACAGAACCAATGGAAGAAAATGTAAACGTGAGTAAAAGCTATATAGGAATTCCTTGTACTATTGCTGTAACTATTCCATAAGTTTGAAATCTTACCTAAATAAAAGTTACCAAGAATGTAATTTCACAGAGAAATTAAATCTTCTGTGATAGATACTCTAGGCCAGCCTACAAAGGCTCATTAATTATGGAATATTTTAGGGATCTTACGATGAACATACATTTCCATGATAGAATGTATTCAAAATGCAGTGTGGATACTAAAAAAAATTAAGGAAACCCTTTTTACTCTCTAGCTTACCCACTTTGGAGGGTAGCAATTATGGAGACATTTTCAGATCCAGACCACTGATGGTTGCCAGGGACAGAGAGCCTAGAGGGTAAGTTTTCAAGGAAAGTAAGAGATCAAACTAACAGCTCTGAAGTTAGGAGTGAAATTGAGGATGTAGGAGAGAATGGACAGAGAGGGTATATGACAGGGTTGGGGGCTGAGGGTTCTGAATATTGTAGCCAGGTTAACTTTTCGAAAAAGTAATGTGGGTCCCAAGAGTGCTTCCCAATCAGCCTGTTTTTCCTAATTCCCCGGAATTCCAGGAACTGTGCCTTCTGTTCTGGTCTTATTGTTTCCATCCATGGCTTCTTGTTCCTTCCATATCTCAAAAGAAAATGATTCATACTATTTCCTGAGTTTGAACACACAGAAATGAACATAAAGCTGGCGTGTCTGGTATAGGAATTTCATATTACTCTAAAGGCCATTAGTCCTTCAGATCCTTTGGTGGGAAGGAAAGAAAAGTTGCTTTAACGTTTTACTAACCTTTCCTCCAGATACTTCATATTGCCAGTCATGCCCAGGCAGACCCTTCCAAGTACGTCTTATGGTTAAGTCAGAAGCAGTCATAGAATGGGAAAGCGTGTTCTATGGTGGGTCTAGTAAGTGAATGAGGTGAACAAAGGGGACTGTTCACTCCACATAGTGGGTCTGGGGGTTAGACATTGCTCCCTGAGACTCCCCAAATGGGAAAGTGCCCAACTGGAGCTTTACATGCAGAGTCCCAATGAAGTCTGGGGCTATATAATGCTTTAAAGTAACTTTCAAATTGCTGTTAAAACAACAGTTAATAGTCCTGAAAAGAATGGGTTAATGAGTTATTGTAGTAGTTTTAAGTGCATGGATTTTACCTGGATAAATCGTTATTTAAAAAGTGAAAAGGAATCTCTCACACATCCTCATTGAGGTGGCTTGATGGATCATTAACCTTACTGAATAATAAAGCATAAAGTGTGTTTTGCCTGGCTGCACACTTTAGTGCTACTTCACTCTTTAGATGCTGGACCTAGAAAGTTAAATAAAGGCAGATTTGAAAGGTAGAACGATTGGGGGATATGATGGGTGTATGAGATGGGAGGGCAGTCACTGGAAGGAGCTAGGCCAGAGGAGTTACAATTCCTGTGTTGACGGACTTACCATCCTCTGCAAAGCCAGAACACAATGCTGCAGAGACCATAGAGAAGTGCAATCCCCTTGTCTAAATACAAGCTAAAAGCAGGGCCAGCTTGCTTTATTAAGCTGAGAACACCAAAATGTACTTTAATCAAAGTTTACAGTGTTAAAATGTACATTTGTGGTTAGGATTCTTCATAAAGCTTGGGAAATCTTCATATTCTCTAGTGAGACGGGGAAGAATCGCTCCTGTCCTGAAGAGCATAAGCTTATGGAAGTAATTAGTCCTCCATCGTCTTTGTTGCACTGTTTCCTTTTGCTCTTAGTATGTTTGCTTCCAGATTTTAGACAAAGTGCGGCTTCCTTTTAAGTGCTCCTTTTATTATGTTGATGATGTGCACTCATTTGGTATTGTTACTTTCATCCACTTCAGACATTTTACATTTTGTTGCCATCTATAGATTTCCTGTGAAGCTGCTTTGCCCTTAACCTGTCACACCTGCATTTGTTTTGACTGTATCGCACACAGTCTATACTCATTTTCATCCAAAGCTATTCTCTTATGCCTAATTCTTCTATTCAGTGCCTGCAAAAATAAATAAATACTATTTTTTTAAAGAGCATAGGATCATAAATGCATAGATTCTCATTTCAAAAAATAATAAAAATAAAAATAAACTAAGCGAATGGAGAAAAAAGGTGATATTCTAAAAGCCAGGCTCCTTTTATCATCAGTGCAGACTCTTTTTCCACCATAATGAACTTTGTTTCAGGAAAAGATTAATATTTTGGATTTAAACACTGGGATAGAAATCAGGACAAAATTTAGATGGCAGATCTAGGACTTCCCAGATATTCTGGTGAAGATTTTGGATAAGGTGGTGCTGCCTTTCAATTTTTTAGTATTTAATGTCAAAATATTACATTGCAAATAAACTTGACAGATTGTGAAGAAATTTGCTTGGCAGAGAAATGACTTTGCATAATGTCCAAACCTTAAAGTATCTACTAAGATGGTTGTTTAGTCTGAAATGTTGCCAAATCCATTTGTATTGAAGAAAGAACTCTGAGGTAGTCTCACAGGAAATTAAAACAAAGCGAAACAAAAATGTTGCTACAGCAGCTGGACAATCCGATGTATTACACAGCAAGAATAAACGAGGCAAAACTGAAGCCTTCTGGAAAGTTACAGTGATAGTGGTCATGGAATTCTATGCATTCAGTAATAGTGATGCCCAGTGAAGCAGGGATATGCAGCATCTAGGCACTGTTCAATCACAATTAGTTGCCTTCTTCCCCAAATAAATAGTGTCTTGGGAAGTTGAAGTGAATAAAAATATATTAGTATTTGAGAATGTACTGTTCCTTCACCTCCTCCCACATGTTAATTAAAGATGGCTTGCAAAATCTTTTGACAACTTGATATTCACTCATCTAGAGCAGTGTTCTTCAATCTTTGGATTCCTGCACACCATTAGTAAAATATTTTAGCACACTGACATTCTATTATAAATACATAAGCATAAATGTAAATATTACTAAGATTTATGATTTATAAATAAAATATGTTGCCCTCAATCTGATATACTATGATATAGTGGTAAAGCTTATTTTATTTTTTAAATGAGAATGAATATAAATAAAAATCCTAGTATTTTCTTCACTTAGTGCCAGTGAATCATCTTTATATTTTACTTTGGAAACTGCTACAATAGGCTAGTGGGTCTTCATTTTCACTGAGTCACACATCACTATGAAAACTGGATAAAAGATGAAAGTACAAAGCATTACCGTACATCCTAACATGTGCATATGACCTTATACCCTAAGACTTATCTGTATTTCCAGAGTTTCGGGGGCTCCCTGGATTCTAGTGCTAGAACACCCCAGTGAGGTAGCAGAACCCTCAAACTGAAGAACTTATTATCAAGAGAGGAAAAAATGTAAATACTATTTGAAATGCAAAGTGTATGACTGGGAAAAAGCAGTGACTTTTGCTTTAGGTGAAACCATTTTTAAGGGAATTAGTTTATTTGGTCCTATTCTGTGGAATGATTCATGGGGTTTCGCATACAGGCAACTAAAGCTTTCTTTTCAGCAAATTTTTAACATATCAACCTATTTTTCTCCAGTTTTTGGTAAATGTGCATTGCTACAGGTATCTTCTTTTTTTCTAATTTAATTATTTCTTTTCATTTTTCTTCTATGTAAAATAGAATCAACTGTTGGACCTTGCATTGAAAACCTCCTTGATACTAACAAGACTCCTTTTATTATTACTTTCACAGTCGCTTTAAATAACACATTTATTTTGAGTTCTGCTTCTGGCAGTGTTACAAAGTCTATCAAAAAGTTATCCTGTGTCTCAGAAGCTTGTTAGATATTGCTGCCACATAAATATTGTAATAAAAGTGTTAAATAAAAACCTTTTTAAAATTTAAAATGAGTGCTGTTTAAAAAGAAAAAATGAACTGTCAAGTCAGGTAAAACAATGTTGTTCCAAGTCATGCAAACACATTTGTTCTGATGTAGATCTTGCTGCTACCAATATATAAGAAACCTCCAACACAACAGTGTGGAAAAACGGGACCAACAACTGCTATCCCTTTTCAAGAATTACTGTCAAATATGGCATTAACATAACCAAAATACATTTCTTTAGATATGTAAAGCTCCTATTTTCAATAAAACTTATATCCAAAGTTTTCAAATCACCCACAAAATCAAAATTTTTAAAAATAACCTAAACAAGAATAAAACTGTATTCTGTCTATCCAAGTGTAATGGTTAGTAGTACAAGCTCTGGGGACAATTTGTCTCAGCTACATTCTGCTAAAAAAGCAATTTTCCATCACTGCCTTTGTATTTTGTAGAGAAACAGGAGTACGGACTGCTTTTGGTCTACACTATCTTTTCAGGATGTTTGTATAGGAAACCGCTTTAGAAAATCAAGATGACGTTTCCCTTGAGCAAAAAGGCAGGCATATTTAGTGACCATTATAAAAATCTGTGTTCCTAAACTCAGGGCTTCTTTCCTATAATGAGACCCATTTTATGTGCAGGGGTCACTTGGTTCTCTTCACAATGTCCTGCAGAAATTGGGGCCCAGGGGTGCCTGGGTGGTTCAGTCAGTTAAGTGTCTGCCTTTGGCATGGTCATGATCTCAGGGTCCTGGGATGGAGCCCTGCATTGGGTTCCCTGTTCAGTAGGGAGTCTGCTTCTCCCTCTCCCTCTGTGCTCTCTCTCTCTTGCGCTCTCTCTCTCTCTCAAATAAATAAAATCTTAAAAAAAAAGAAAGAAATCGGGGCCTAGGGAACCAGTGCAAGATCAAGCTGATGCTCTCTGTCTGCTGTCATAGTTGTAAGAAATGAAGTCTTTAATCTCTGACCCAGGAATCTTGTGTCTTCTACCAGCATCCATGAAACTGTGGTGGTTTAACTTGTTAATTTGCAACCGAAGTAAAATCTCACTCCTCATAGTTATTGACAGTTTTGGCAATGAGAATGGGATGCTGACAAAGACATGGCTTCCTGGAAGAGGGAGTATGAAGGTCTTGCGGGCTGATTAACAGGATTTGAGGGAAGAGTCTGTGGGAATCGGTGACAAGCATGGTGACAAAATCATACGTTCAGCAGGGTGATAAATGGTCCTCCATTTTGTTTTTTGCTAGTGGGAAGAATTAGGGAGGAATTTGCATGTCAAGTATCAGAAAGGAGGTTCAAAGCCAGTTGCCTGAACAGTGGCTTAGTTGTTGCTTGTACTCCTCCAAGTGAGAAGACTTTCCTAATCAGGCTGCCAGCCGCAAGTCTACCTCATTATCCAAACTGATGCAAAGATCAGTCCTGGGTTAAAGGAAATTTACAACCCTCTTTAGACAATAGTTACAGAGGTGTACATTTACATTCAAAGCAAAGGAAGGGAATCTGCATGCCCTATGAGCATGAACCAGGTGAATCATTAAAATTTCAGTTAGTTCACTTGGGCAATGAGTGTGCTAGATGCACAATGTTTATTAAGGTAGAATGGCAACAGCTGGGAAAGCTCTTCCTACAGGCTTTCATGCTAACCTGAGATCTTCTCAGAGATGAGAAGGCAAAGCTCTTCCTACAGGCTTTCATGCTAACCTGAGATCTTCTCAGAGATGACAGTCAAAGTTCTTGAAGTTCTTTTTTTTTTTGAAAGATTTTACTTATTTATTTATTTATTTATTTATTGGAGAGAGAGAATGAGAGAGAGAGAGAGAGAGAGAGAGCATGAGAAGGGGGAGGGTCAGAGGGAGAGGCAGACTCCCTGCTGAGCAGGGAGCCCGATGTGGGACTCGATCCCGGGACTCCAGGATCATGACCTGAGCCGAAGGCAGTCGCTTAACCAACTGAGCCACCCAGGCGCCCTTGAAGTTCTTTTCAGTAGTCTTGGCTGCCATAGGGGAGTTTGGTTCTTTTGGGGGGATTTTCCTGAAACAGACAAACTCTCATGGGAAACCATAGTGAAGCAGTGTTACAGGTTGAATTGTGTTACCCCAAATTCATCTGTTGAAGTCCTAGTCCCAGTACATCAGAATATGACCTTATTTGGGAAAAAGGTCACGGCAGATATAATTAGTTAAAATGAGGTCCTATTGGAGCAGATAGACCCCTAATCCAATATGACTGATATCCTTATAAAAAGGGGAAATTTGGATACAGACAGGGAAAATGCCATATGAAGATGAAGGCAGAAACTGAGATGATGCTTTTACAGGTCAAGGGATACAAGTTATTGACAAGAAAAACTAGAAACTAAGTGAGGGCTATGGGACGGATTCTTTCTCACAGTCTCATAAGGAACTAACCCTGCTGACACCTTGATCTTGGACTTCTAGTTTTCTGTACTGGGAGACAATAAATTTCTGCTGTTTAAGCCACCTACATACTTGTTTCAACAATCCTAGCAACTAATATAGGCATTAACCTATATTTGGACCTTTAATACCCTGAATTAGATTTACATTGCTGACCAAAGTGGCTCACTGGAAAATGACAGGCTGACATAGATCAATTATTGAAGTCTGACGTGCAGCCCCAGAAAACTCCTGTAGACTTTGCACTTAAATTGAGCAAGAATTTAAGGATATTTTCTTAGTAATGGTGCAACAATTGCCCTAGATTAAAGTGATCTCCTTAAAAAGAAGTTGCTGCTGTCCACGTCAATCACTTGTCAGCTAAAGTGAGCAAACCCCATGCCCCCAGTTGGAATACAGTGTTGCTGTGGCTGCTGAGTCAAGGGATCCCCACCTGCAGAGTGTTGTGCAGGTCAGACTTCGGAAGCCCATGTTGTTAAACCATGAGATGCCGCTATGTGCAAGAAACTAAAAGCAAATGCTCCTGGCTTAGTGGATTAGGGCCATTCTTGCTTCTCTTTACCCCTTTACCCATCCTTTCTTCTCTACTCTGACCTCAGCAGCTTTAAGGAGAAAGACAATTACAGCTGACACCAAGGCCTCCCTGCACCCATGGAGAATCAAAGGTCATAAGCACCTATCTAAATATTTGAGAGGTGGGGACCTTTGGGGAGGGATAAGGAAGGAGATCAAAATTTTATACCTATGTTGTACACAAGTCACCATTCTACCTGGCCTTGTTGGAATGGGACAGTGAATTCAATTAATGGAATTTAGGCAGGAATCATAGTGGAGAAGGGAAGCGAATGTGCCTTGTGTTTGGGGCCTTTTAGGCTAATTCAATGCATTGTTGTCACATCAATATCTGAATGTATATTAGGTATTGATGTGTTATATGCTCATATTTCCCTGTTCCCTGAATGCCAGAAGGAATTCTCCTGATCAGTAAGAGCAGCATGTAGGTAAATGCTAGTAACTTTGGTGCCCTGCAACTTTAGCCATATCTTTGAGCTACGAGTCTCTCCTCTGATAGTTTTAGTGATTACAGCCTCTGGTAAGAGGAGTCAGCCTTCCCCAGAAGTCCTCTTTGAAGTTTAGACTTATTGTCTCCCTGAAAGAGCAACTAAACAACTCTTACTATCAAACCTTTATTAGTCTGCCAGTAGGCTCTTGTCAAACTGAATGCCTTACCCATGAGGGTCTTGAGACCGTCCAACCTGATATTCCCATTTCAGAGAGAGTTGACTCAGATTCAGTGATTAACAAGGTGGGAATGGCTCACAAGCCTCGCTTGGTAAGTAGAAACAGGATGTTCAAGCTTGCAGCTAGTCTAACCCCAGTGGCATCTCAGCTTTCCATGGGAAAGTGGCAGCTATCACTGTGGAGAAACTTCATCCCCTACTCTGTTGCTTACAGCACAGCTACCGGCTCTGCGGAGCCTTGGTCCACCTACATGTCCAGGCCTGGCTCACTGACAGTTTAGCCAAACTAAAACCCAGTGGTGCCCTGGTATAGTTTTACTTATTCCTGGGTTGTTGCTAATGTCCTAGCTCTTTGAACAATTACATATTAGCAAACTAAAGATACCCCTCTCTGGGGCCATGAAGAGTCAGAACAAATCACGATTGCTGAATGAGTCATGTAAACGCCTGCGATGAGGACCTGTTCTCTAAAGATATGGAATGGAATGCAGAAAGACTGAATGAAACTGCACCATTCACATTTCCACCATCACTACCCTGGATCCATCATTGTAGTGAACATAGCAACACATTCACCATCACAGCCCAGACACAACAATCTCTTTCAGACCTTTGACCCCTTCGTGAAGCTATCAGTGGTGCATCACCAATGTTGACACATTTTTTAGATCACAGTGTTGCATTACAGCTGGATCAGCTCATTACAGTTACATTATTGTAGCCCTTGGAAATAAGCTTTGTATTGTTTTAGCTTCCTTGGAACATTTATAGTCTAACAATGGTGCATGTTTAATTGCAAAAGCTACTCAACAATGTGCTTATACTCAAATTATTCAACTCCATGCTTCCTACCATCCTCAAGTACCTGTATCATTGACCACTAGAATGAACTTCTCAAAAATTGACTAAAATTTTTTTGACTCTACTCCCATCACCTCCTCTTGGTTTACACACCTTAATAAAGAAGTTTGATTACTGAATACAGTTGTCTCAAGGTAGGAATTATCTCTTCTAGGCTGCTTCTTGAGTAATGAACAGAATGAAAGGGATAAGGAGCTGCCAAATAGACCTAATTTAAAAATTCAGGACTTTGCTCTGACTTTTCCTGAGCATGAACTTCTTTCTGTTTGTAACAGAAATCCCAGGCCAGCATGGCTTTTTCCAGCCTCTGGGTTGGCAGCCCAGATACCATGGGACCTAGAAAATGCAGACTTAATTTGCCACTTGGATTCCCTTGTTGGGTTAACACGGTCCTAAATCATAGGATGATCTCTTGATTGAGTATAATTTTTACCAAGTCCCCACATGGGCCAAAGGAAGGAATTCAATCAATTTGTCTAAATTTTATTTAAAAATGCCCTTGTCAGGGCACCTGGGTGGCTCAGTCGGTTAAGCATCTGCCTTTGGCTCAGGTCGTGATCCCAGGGTCCTGGGATGGAGCCCCACATCCAGCTCCCTGCCGGGTATACTTCTCCCTCTCCCTCTACTCCTCGCTCTGCTCACTCACTCTCCCTCTCAAATAAATAAATAAATAAATAAATAAATAAATAAATAAATAAAATCTTTTAAATTTTTTTTTTTAAATTAAATAAAAATGCCCTTGTCTTTCACCATCTAGCCTTTGCAGGTGAATGGTCTGGGTGAAAATAGGGGGAAATTTACAAAAAAGTGAAGTTACAGCTACTAAAATAGGACTCAGATTCATGGTGATGAAGGAGAAGCAATAACCCTGGCCTGTGAAGAGCAAACATATTGACTGCCAGGAAATGTGGCAGAGGGGAGAGCATTAATGATCTTTCTCATCCCTGGATCCTTCCTCATAAAAGAAGATGCTTTAGTTTGGTTCCAAACTATTTTAAATGCCTTAAATTTTGCTGACTACTGGCCTGCCATTTCCAATGAGACAGCTCTGAACATGAATTAATTACCATTCCCTTAACATTACTGAATCCATCAGACACAGGGGATGGCTCCAGCACATGCATATCCTACACAAACTATCATTCCCACCCCATTCCTATAGCTGTTGCTCAGTCATTCTGTGGACCTAATAAATACCATTGGCTGGTGGCATGGATCTTTAGGACAAGTTGGGCCAACTGTACTCAGTGCTTCCACAAACAAAAAAGTATTCAAATTGAACTGGGAACCCCACTGTCTACTAGCTTTCTGGGAAGCAACAGAGGAGAGGCATTATCAACCTGTTTCCCCTGACTAAAGTAGGTTCTACTTGAGAGATCCCAAGAATGGTAAACAAAACGATTTTCTTTCTAGGGCACCACATGCCTCCTGGGACTATACTCCTTGTGTGGAAGCACAGCATTAATTTTCCTTCATTCTGAAAACTCAGTGACTTGTACTGTAAGGTATGGAGTAATAAGGAAGGAATATGACACCTTCAAATGTCTAATGCAATGCCAAGCGTAGACACCTGCAGAGGAGTACAGAGATCTCTCCAGAGTGGGATCATCCTTGATTACCCAGGGAAGCTTCCTGGAGGGATAACTGACTGATTATCTATGCATATACTGCAAGCAGATGTCCTGGTGATGGCAGTCATACAGTTAGACTACGGTGCAATAAAATTTTCCCCAACTTTAGCTGAAGTCAAAGTCACCATGTAAGCCCTCGAAGGCTTCACACCCAGCCTCAGTTTGCTGGTCTGGGTGATTATGAATATGATAAAATTGCCCTGGACTTTCCTCTTGCAGGTCAAGGTGGAGTCTATGCAATCTCTAACCTGATCGAGTGCAGAAGTCACTACAGAAACTTGAGGAGAAAGCCACCTGGCCTTCGAAATTAGACCTGGTGGCTTATGGGGCTTGTTCAGCTGTTTGGGTCTGGGATTCCGGGGCAAGGTTGAGGTCGGTATTCAGCATGGCCTCATTCTGCTGCCCAGAATGCTGTTGATACTAGCTATAATTAAATGCTGTATGAGCCAAATCGAACAGATTCGGACTCAGTTCTTTCAATCAGATTAATCAGGGTGCTATACTTGTAAAATTTACCAGAAGCCAAGATGGCATAGAAATTAGTGATGAATATTGTTGGGAGATACTTTTCCATGGACATCTCATATTTATACATGTCTTATGACTAGAGTCTCTGACTGCCTTTATCCCACACTATCTTTTTCAAGGATGTTTGTACAGCAAACTACCTTGGAAGATACAGGTAGTATCTCACTCTGGAGCAAAGGAAGGCATACCTACAGTCCAGGATAAAAGACTCAGGTTCCCTAAGGTCAAGGTTTCTAGGTTATAATATAACCCACTGCATGCACAGGTGCCTCCTGGCCCACTTTGCATTATCCTGTGGGAATTGGGACTCAGGAAACTGGCTATTGCTATTGCTGTGAGTAATACAGTCCTTAAATCACTTTCCCAAGAGTCTGACATTTTCTGCCATCACCCTTGGAACTGCCTCAGGCTAACTTTTTAGCTTGCAAGTAGGAAAACATTAGGGCAGAATGCCAAAATTTAAAAATTAGATGATTTTGCACAGAAATCCAGATCATAGATCTCACTAAGGAATTTCAGTATACTTAGCATTACTGGCCCATAATCTATCCTGCCAATGAAAGGCTGGAAAAATATTCATTTGGGCTAGAAAAATATTCACTGGCTCACTGCATTCCCCAACACTCCCTTTTGTCTTAAATGTACCCAATCAGTTTCATTACTCTTCTATTACCTACCCAACCCAGTGGGCTTTAGAGATTGTGGCTCTTACATATTTCTCTAGGATAGCAAACCTGCTTTATGAAAATTATGATAAAATGGAATGTTCACTGTATCAAAAGAGTCTTTCCTTTATAACTCATAGCTCATATTAGGATTTCATTAAATATCTACCCTTGATACATCTAAAAGTGATTTGATTTTATGGTCTTCAGAACTGTTATGTAGTTGTCAAGAATACAGTTTCTATAAAGTGAGATTTATGTTAGTACTGTTGCTCTCATAGTTCTGATGTGGGACAACTGTGTGTCACTATTTAAGTTGTAGATGGCACAGAGTGGTAGGTTTGCATCCTGGAGCTGGCCCAGTACAGACATTAATAGTTTTGGGTTCAGTCCCCAGAGAGTGGTTGTGTCAATAACTCGAACATTATGACTCATGACAAACTTTCTGCCTGATGATTCTGAGACCAGATAAAGTCCCAGATTACACCTTTGCTTCCTGTTTACGGAAACAGTAATCCTCTTAACTGGAAAACTGGATTCTTAACACACGGGCAAGCCAGAGTCCCACACCCATTTGGATGGACAGAGTATAGGGCAAATAATATCCTCAGCTTCCTGTCCTGCGAAGGTTGTACATGGTACAGGAGACAGAAGTATTACTAAGGTGAGCAATGCAATCTGCAAGCCCTCAGCTCGTACTGTGTTATTTAAGGTAGGCTAACCCTCAAATAAACAAAACCCAAAGTGTTAGTAGCCCGCGTGAGCTGTTTATCTTTTACAAAATGGTGGGTGGGAGGCAGGGTGACATTTCATTAGTCATTCAGGGCCTGGACAGGCAAAACTCTCATCTTCAGCAACACCCTAAGCATAGATACCCATTGGGCAGAAGGGGAAAGAAAATGGAAATGTTTGTATGGCAGGTTGTTATGTTCGGGCTTGGAGGTGACATGTGTCCCTCTGTTCACACTTTGTTAGCTTCAACTGAGTGACATGGCTAGCCTCACTGCAAGGAAAGGGAAGAAATTGATCACATGAGTGACCAGCGCAGTTCCCGGCACAAAGATTCATTGAGGACATACTTAGTACTGGGCAGTGTTCTGCGCTTTGTGCCACCAGTTATTTGGCAGTCCCACATGGTCAGGAGATTGAATGTTTTTGGCCTCATCAGGCCCATCTTCAGGTCTGGAAGCAGTGTGGCACTGAGAGTAGGTGACAATGAAGGTAGAATCCTTTTTTTTAATTTAATTTTATTATATTATGTTAATCACCATACATTACATCATTAGTTTTTGAGGTAGTGTTCCATGATTCATTGTTTGCGTGTAACACCCAGTGCTCCATGCAGTACATGCCCTCCTTAATACCCATCACCAGACTAACCCATCCCCCCATCCCCCTCCCCTCTAGAACCCTCAGGTTGTTTCTCAAAGTCCATAGTCTTGCATGGTTCGTCTCCCCCTCCGATTTCCCCCCTTTCATTTTTCCCTTCCTACTATCTTTTTTTTTTAACATATAATCTATTATTTGTTTCAGAGGTACAGGTCTATGATTCAACAATCTTACACAATTCACAGCGCTCACCACAGCAGCCATTAAAAAAAATGAAATCTTGCCATCTGCAATGAAGGTAGAATCTTAATGTGGCAGCGCATGTAAGCCTCCAAGGGAAAAGCATGATGTACCTTCTTCCCTCTCTCAAAACAAGACAAAGTTGATGATGCTCTCTGGATTTTGTCCATCATCTGCTGAACCTACTGGACCAAGGCCTAGAACCCTTTATCTCCAGGGAAAGATGAAAAGCATCTGAGTGAAGAGCAAAAAACACCCTCCCTATTATAAACCTGGGGGGTTCCCAGGTGAGGGAGGTAAGGAACCCCAAAAAAGAAACCCAAATAATAAGTCCTATTATAACCTAGCAAAGGCAAGGAAATGTCTCTGATCCATAGATGTCTTATGTGGATAGTGGGTGTCACCACTCTGGCTACAGTATGGGTTATGAAGGAATGCTGGAGGGGTTCATTCTCCTTTAATCAGAGCTCTGGCCAATCATTTCTTGCATGCTGGCTGCTTCCCACCCAACCAATTGCACACTGAGGGCAATTTTTTTCCAGGACAAGTTTTGCACTAAGAACAGAAATCTTGCAGAACATCTGTTAATAGGAGCTCATCACTGCCAGAGCTGGAAAGAGTCTGTACAGAATTTTCTTGCAGCTGAAGCAACCTGCATAAGAATCTCTTGTAGTTATTTACAGGGTATTCCTTGAGCATTGGGTGTCATTCATTTTTAAACCCTGATACCAAGGGAGAGAAGACCAAGAGTACCATGCATTAGACTTCACCTGGGAACCAGACAGTGGACCTCTAAATGTGGACCACTTGCTTTAGAATCATTGGAGGAACGGGATGCTTGTTAAAATTGCAGAATCCTAGGGAAACAATCACAGACCTAACAATTAGAATAGCAGGATTGGGGCCCAGGGATCTGCATTTTACACAAAATTCTCAAGAATATTTTATCAGCATTTTCAATCCCAGTAACTATTATAGTTCTCCCCAAAGGGTTGGGGTAACTGTTAAGGTTTACCCCTGGGTTGCAAGACGTGCTAACAGCTAATATTTTTCTAATCACATGGATTGCTTGGTAAGCATTTCAACCCACAGGTCCCCTACTTCCTGTACCATAGTGATTTACCGAGGCAAGGAGCATGCACCTTCCTTGGATTCCTTCTATCTTGCTTATTCCTAGCTCTCCAAGGTTCAGTAGGTTAGGGAGATGATATGCACAGTGTAGTACACTGAGTCTAGAGTAAAAGAGACCCTAAAATGCCGGACCATACACCATACACAGGGTTACATCTGTGACAAAGCCTAAATGACAGTTACTAAGAATCTGTGCCAAGGAAACCATGAACCAGAAGATAAAATGGTAGAATTCAGACCTATAAAAGCCAATCAATCAACTGGTTTATAGGGATTTCACTGCATTTATTCTCAAATGATTAATCAGTATCTTTAGTGTAATCCATGATAAATAACCTTTTGATTTTTATTCACACACTCATCACTGAAATGTGACTCATCTTCTCTGGAATTTTTCCCTACCCCAAGATGATTAGTTTCATATGTTGCTCCCCTTTTCCTTTCCCAGCCTTCCAGTTTCACTGTTGGCTTTTTCTCAAGCCTCATTCTCAACTCTCAGAATGAACTACCTCCCTCTATGTATTCCTGATGTTGAAATGCAATTTAAAAAATAGAAAAATTAATTAGTGTTGGGAAACAGACCAAATATTTTGGTAATGGTGGAAGGAAGGTTTCTAGCTCTGAGAAGACTGGCAGGAAAAACCTGCAGACCCTGTAAGGCACCTACCAGCACAAAAAGCAAAGATAATTTTTTAGTTCCCCAGGTCAAAAAGTATAAAATAATGCCATCTATCTTCTTGTAAAAAGGAAAACTCCCCAAATCTACATACTGATGTAATATCTACAACTGACTCAAATCAATAGCTTTTGGATCACTTCTCATGCAGGAAATAAATAGAATTACATGTAATTGATGTTTTTCCCACTATTTTTCCTGTCTTCTTTGTGATTCTGTGAATTACTCAGTATTCATATGTTTCCTTTTGTGTTTAAGTCAGCCACAGCAAGTTTCTGTTGCTTGCAATGCAGAACTTTGACTGATGGACAGACTAACAATTTCTGTGTCAATTAATTCTGGGGAAAGATCATTCTTTCAAAGAAGGCTGTGGCTAACCATAGGAGGGGGGCCTGTGATCCTAAATGAATTATAAGCTATATCAGTGTGATCCTTTTCTCAGTGAAACCTAACAGAGCCAACAGGAGAAGAGATCAATACATATAGTAATAAGATATGCAAGGAATAGAGTGGGAGATTTGCTACTATTACTGACATCTCTGAAAGATTAGCATAGAAATATAACTTATAAAAAAGAGAGATAGAGAGGGAAACAAATTCATAAGAGACTTAACAATAGAGAACAAATTGAGGGTTGATGGAGGGAGGTGAGTGGGGGATGGGCTAGATGGGTGATGGGTATTAAGGAGGGTACTTGTTATGATGAGCACTGGGTGTTGTATGTAAGTGATGAATCACTGAATTCTGCCACTGAAACCAATATTGCACTGCATGTTAACTAGCTAGAATTTAAATAAAAATTTAAAAAGAAAAAAAGAAATATAATTTATCGGTCTGTCTTATCTTGGGCTATTACAACAAAATACCATAGACTGTTGGCTTAAATATCAGACATTTAGTTCTCACAGCTCTAAAGGCTAGAAAGTCTAAGATTAAGGAGGTGACAGATTCTGTTCCTGAAGAGGGCCCTCTTCTTGGCTTATAGATGTCTGTTTTCTTGCTGTATCCTCACATGGCTGGCCTCCTCCTCTTCTTATAAGGACACTGATCCCCTTTTAGGGATCCACCCTTATGACTTCACCTAAACCTAATCACCTACCAAGGGCCCTAATACTGTCACATTGGGAATTGGAAAAGGCTTCAACATATGGATTTTAGGGGACATAAATACTCAGTCCTTAACAAGATCTTCAAGAGACCTCAGAATTTGATTAGAAAAGCTACTGAGAAAACTGTATTAGTATCTTATTGCTGCTACAACAAATTAGCAAAAATTTAGTGGCTTAAAACAAAAGGTTATTACCTTACAGTTCTGAAGGTCAGAAGTCCTAAAATCAAGGTGTCAGCAGGGCTGCATTCCTCCTAGCAGTTCTAGAGAAGAATCCATTCTCTTGCCTATTTCAGTATTTAGAGGCCACCTGCATTCCTTGGCTCATGGCTCCTTCCTTGAATCACTCCCACCTCTGCCTCTATCACCACATCTTCTCTGACTTTGATACTCTTCTCTCTCTTTTATAAGAACCTTTGTGATTATATTAGGCCTATTCAGGAAATCCAAGATACTGTCCATATACCAATATCCTTAACTTGATCTTGTGTACAAAGTCCCTTTTGCCATATACACAGGCTCTGGGGATTAGACCATAAACATCTTAAGGAGAGGAAGCGGATGGAGAGGGGAGGGTATGATCCTGTCCACCACAGTATATCAAGTGTTACATATGTCAGAAGAGCCACATCACAGCTCAGGACTCCCTATTCAGGTCATAGTTCTCACTACACTACTGTACCACTTTTTTTCATATGGGACAATTCTTGGCTTCACTAAAATCACCTTTACTCTAGTTACACTGGAGAAACCACATATTTCTAAAGAAGGCCAAGAAAGTAAGTCTGAGTAGTCTTGGAAATTATGGTCATTTATTTACGGTCTTTTTTTAATGGGTCTCTTGGCAAAGGTGAAAATGAAAGGAAAGAAAGAAAGAAAGAAAGAAAGAAAGAAAGAAAGAAAGAAAGAA
>NW_027397066.1:131075591-131199694 GCF_003265705.2 Callorhinus ursinus
GAAAGAAAGAAAGAAAGAAAGAAAGAAAGAAAGAAAGAAAGAAAGAAGGAAAGAAAGAAAGAAAAAAAGAAAGAGACAGAGAGAAAAAGAAAGAGGGAGGGAAGAAGGAAGGAAAGAAGCAAGGAAAATGATTTCAATAAAATGAATGCACATTATTTTGGCAGATAAAATTTAAAAACATGGCCCTGGGTGGTTTGATTTTCATTCCCTTAGGATTATAAAATGGAATGAATCTAGAGCTGCTTTATTCTGCTGAATTTGGCTCCTATCTGTGGGGCTGGAGTGATAGAGGAAGGGATCAGGAAACCATGGCTTCTATTCTCTATAATGTCATTTAAGATTCAAGTGTTATCTTACCTCATGTTAAAGTGGACTATTTACATTTTTATGAATACATTTCTTAAATAGATTGTAAATTCACATTTGATGAGTGTTTACTGTGTGTCGAACACTGTATTATGTCATTTACATAAATTATCATATTTCTTCTTTACAGTTGCCTCACTTTCACAGGTTTAGACAGTTCAGTAGCTTGTCATAGTAGGGCCAAAGGTCAGAAGTCTTATGTAGCTCATTCTCATATCGCCTTTGTGGTATTTTCTCACAAGAACGTTCACAATTCATATAATTCAGACAGAAAACCATATAATAAAGATTGCAAATCCAATGTGCATTAAGTTGTACTGTACATAAAATACATTTATATGTATCTACTCACTTGATTCTTACCAAAACCCTACAGAAGGTATAAAAGGTACTATCTATTAACGTCTTTGGTTTAAAGACAAGAAAAGTGAAGATTATGTCAATTCCCTCTGATTTACATAGCTCATTGCAGATAACTTCTCTTTTGATTTCTTTTTATTCTATCATGCATTATAATAAACAAACACTAATTGTTGATTTCTCCAGACACATAAAGGAAAAGAATGATGTCTTAAGGAAGGAGCTATAGGTTAGGAATCTAATGATCTGCTTCGGGGTGAATGAGCAGAGCCATGACCCTTATCATTGTATGAGTCCCTCACTCCTCTGAGCCTTGGGTTCCCACATCTAAAATGAGCAAAACCCTCTCCCTCATAAACAAGGGGATGACGTGTATGAAAGTACTTGGTAAAGTGCAAAAGTTATTTAGAGGCAAGATTTTTTTCTAACTAAACAGCATTAAAATCATTCTAGTAGAGCAAATGTTGTTTCACACTCTAATCTTTTCAATAGGGTATTGATGCTTCTCAAGTGAAACCTCATTACCAGCTCTTTGAATCTGGTTAAGCCAGTTTAGGACTTTTTGTTTCTACATTCCAGTTTGATGTTTTTTGACATGTGGGGAGCCATCATATAGAGACAGCAGAAATCATAAAGATCCTTCAAAATGCATTCTAAATGACATTTTATTAAATACTTATGTTTTGTAAACATATTCATGATTACATTCAGTGAAATTGTTTTGCTGTAAATGTCAATGGAAATGAGTATTATTTTATCATATTGGCATGGGCTAATTTTAATTTTTTATGTTGCTGATAAAGTTCCGATTCACAAAAAAAGAACCTCATGCTCTATGCAAATGGATCAATGGTCAATTTACTTCCTTTTCATTATTTTTACTCGTGTTAGAAAATGCATAACCTTATTGTATCATTTAGTTATGTTTGGATTTTATTTTCAACAAAAAAGAAAAGAACAGAGATATGAATGTCAAAGGTAGATGCAGCTGTTGGGAAGAAAGAATTTCCTATGCCCTCAAGATCCTTCTAACTGGACCAAGAATCAAATTGACATGAGAGAGACTAACAGGAGGAAATCAAATTGAATTTCATACACATGGGGAATCCACATAGACATGAAATTCCAAAGACAGTGAGGCAACATGAGGCTTATATGAGCTAAGGAAAGGGATAAGAATCTGAGGATATAGAGGAGAAAGACCATTAGGAGGAGGGTGAAAGGAGATGTTGGAAGACAAAACAAATAGTTTGCATACTATTATACAAATAAGTCTCTTGGATAAAGAGGAATCTCTGTTAATAGCTCTCCTCCTGGTACCTGCAGGCAGTTGAGGGGGAGCTTAGAAAGCTTTTTCTGAATCTGCTGGGTTGTGGTTGCTTGTAACTCAAAACAATGTTTACACCAAAGGGGCCCATCTTGGGGCAACCGGCCTTGGCCCCTACACAGCCAAGAGATAGTTGTCACTTGTCACTCAGTGCTTCTTATGTGAGTCTTTGGTTTATTCAATTGTTAATTCCATACAATCAGTAACAGAGTGGGGTAGCTCTTTAAGGTTTAAGAGAAGCCTTCAAACATGTCTCATTTGATTCTTCTAGCACCTTAGTTTAGGAAAGTGGGCCAGGCGATGTTATCACCATTGTAAAATGCGAAATTTGGGACTCAGGTTAACTTGCCAAGCAGCAACTGACAAGTCTGATCTAGATCTTCCAATTGCTGTGTTTTTGCTCTTTTCGCTATGCATTCATTGCCAGTGGTTGCCAGGTAACTTTAGGGCTGGCTAAGCCTACATTTCTGTAAGGTTTAAGGGACAGCCATCCTCACCCACAGACGCTCTCTGTCTCCTCCAGGGTGAGGTGAACTCCTTCTGCCGTGGTCCCAGGAAGGGCAGGGGGGGCGCTAGGCTCCAGTGCATCCAGGCTAGTCCCCAGGGGTGAGGGTTCCGAGGCCGCCTCATTCTGAGTCATCACTCCTATGGTGCCCGCGTCCCATTCACCATCACACGCACATGCACACGCTCACACACCCCCGGGTGGCTGCAGTGAGATGCCTTCCATCAATCCGGTCCCTACTCCGCACCTGTGGGGCAGGTGTGGCAAAGCATTCGGGGAGAGTTCCTAAATGCTGCTGGTCCAGGTGTGAGCAGGGTTGCCGTGCTGGCCCTCTGTCAGCTCCCTCCTGTGCGGGGCCCCAGAAGGTTCCCTCCTTTTATCCCCAGGATCAGCAGAGGCTGTGGCTTCCTGCAGCTAGCCGTCCCCTGAGCTCCCCTGTAGCTTGTACATATGTGGTTGTGTGACACACCCTGGCCCCTGCACTGTAACCACCATCCTGACGTAATGACTCCAGTTCCCTGACGTCCTAAACCCAAGTGTTAGGCTCTAGGCTCCTGTACTGTGTGTGTAAATTTAAAATTCTGTCCAATTAAGAAATAAATGTGGTTCCTTATGCAACACCAGAAAAAAAAAAAAACCTCAGGGGGTTTAGTCACATTAATGGTTGATTGTAAAAACAGCAATAACAGCAGGAGCCCGGAGGGCCAGCCCCAGAACGCAGCACGGCAGGGCCAGGTGCCGGCTCCCTGACGTAGTGAAAGGGTCGAGGAGCGCGTCTTAGAGGGACCTGGACCCGGGGCCCTGGATGCCCTGAATCCTGCTTGTCTATGAAATGCAGTTAACACATCAGCTGGACCTATTTCCCTAATGCAGAGTGACTCTTCTGTTATTTAAAGATGTAAAAAATGCTGGAGACTTGAGAAAAAAGGCCATGGAAGGTGCTATTGATGGTTCATCAATAAACCCTAAGGTGATTGTCAGTCCATTTCAGATACTTGTGGCAGCAAACAAAGCAGTTCATCTCTACAAACTGGGAAAAATGAAGACAAGAACTCTATCAACTGAAATTATTTTCAACCTTTCCCCAAATAACAATATTTCAGCTTTGAAAAAATTTGGTATCTCAGCAAATGACTCTTCAATTCTTATTGTTTACACTGAAGAGGGAGAAAAACAAAGAAATCAAGACCTAATATCTCAGGTTGAAGGTCATCAAGTTTCTCTAAAAAACCTTCCTGACATAACAAATACTGCAGAAGTCAAAAAGATATATAAACTATATTCACAAGAAGAAAGTATTGGAACATTATTGGATGGTATCATTTGTAGATGTCAACAAAAGATATTTTGTGAAGTGACAAAAGTATTAAAAATTTTAAGCATCTATAAACAAACAAACGAACAAAAAAACCCCAGCAATAACAGCAACAACCTCAAAAATAATATTAGCTGATAATTTCTCAGTGCATAATGGGTGCCACTCTTGTTTTAAGTATCACATTTGTATTAACAATTTGCTATTCACAATAAACCTGTGAGGTAGGTACTATTTTAATCTTCTCAACACTGGAGTGTATTGACCTACTATTTTTCCAATTTTATAAGTGATGAAACTGTATTCAAAGAGCTCACGTGACTTGTCCAATGTTTACACCACTACTAAATCATGGGGAGAAAAGCAGTGTGACTGAAGAATCTATGTAATTAACTACTTTACCATATTGTCCTCAGAGTTGGCTTTGATCGTTGGTTTTTTTTTTTCAATAAAGAAAAGAAAAAGAGATGAATTAAGAGATGAATCAAACAAATGAATTAGTGGCTCATTCTCTCCTATTTCCTTTTGTATCGGTAATAGTCATTAACTGAACATAGACTAGAAATATCTAGAGGCTTTTAAGAATAGTGAACTGTTTTGGAATAGATACATGTAGCTCAAGTACCAGAGGCTCCACGAAGAAATATTAATTGGGCTCTGAACCATGCAGATTAAGAAGCATACAAATATAAATCAAATCAGAATTGTTGAAATTAAAGAACATACTGCTCCATGAAATGATCCAAAATAGAAGCCCTGATTGCATGGTGGGAAAAACTGGCAAAACACCAAAACTTGAAAAACACATTCACAGACCTGAGACCATCCTCCAAAAATGTGTTTCTTTTTATCACCAACCTAAGGTTTATTATTTTCACATCTCTGGAAAAGCCTTGAAAACAGTGGTTAAAATACATTTAATATTTAACTTACCAAACTAACTTATTGTCAGTCATTTCAGCTGATATTTCTGAAAGCCACATACTGCCTTTTTATTTATTTATTTTTCATGAATTGAACTCATCTTCAAATAGTGTTAACTTTAGGGCTGGCCAAGCAATTCCTTAAGCTCCTCCTATTCCTATATAACCGATTCTTTTCAGCAGGGGGAATACAGAGAAAAGGGTATCAGGGAGCAAGAATTCCTTTCCCCTTCAAGGATCCTTCTAGCTGGACCAAGAGTCAAATTGACATGAGACAGATTAACAGAAGATAATCAAATTTAATAGTATGTACAGGGAATCTACGCAGACATAGGAATTCCAAAGACAGGAAAATGAGGAATATTTGTCATCCTGAACTAAGTGGGGGGGGGGGTATTGGTCTGGAACTTGAGAGGAAAGGAATACAATTCACAGGGTAATAAGAAGAGCAGATGTTTCATAATTAGATGTTTGCCCTGCCATACAGATGGGTCACTCAGATAATATTTATGTCTGCTATTAACCCTTAATCTGGAAAAAATCTCCAACTTAGATTCTTCTATGCAGTTAAGGGAGGAGAAAAATTTCTCAGGAAACTGTAGGGTCTCAATGGCCTTCAGCTCAAATAGTCTGCATGCCACGTGGCTCATCTGGGGGCAGCCTGCCCTTGGCCCTTACAGTTCCCTCCTCTGAAACTTCAGGGAAGGTGATCTGGTATACTGTTTCATGTCCTTGAACTAGTCCCTTACTTCCAACAATAGGTCAGTTCAGTTAAGTTCATTTCATGAGGCAGTGATGCAGTTGTGTTCTCAAAGTTAGGCCTATGGTTCCAGTAGTCAAGTATTAAATGAAAAGTATTTCTATGGAAACAAAAGAAAAACAACAGTTAATGATTGGATCAAATTATAAACTGGTTTCTGAGTTCTCAGAGGTAGCCAGTCAAGATTTCTAGATGTCAGGCTCCAAGCATCTGCAGGTAGTGAGGGCAAGCAGTGGCAATCTGACCGATTGTCCTGGTTTGTAGTTTAAGTGTCTGGGGATCTTTTTGAGTGGCCCACAGAGCAATAGACACAAAGATCATCTATACATCAACTATTGGGGCAATTTCCCTGCAGTTTATATCAAGTTGTTTATATTCAGTTTGAAGGGATTTAGAAAAAAGGGTAGTATTAGCTCTCAAATGATTCTAAGTCAAAAGATGGGGGAAGACAATCGAATGTTAGTTTAGAGAGTTGTAGCCAGGCATTGGGGGACTAGAATAAACCAGGATTTAGTCCAGTTTATGATGAATAGTATCCAAATCAAATATCTACAAAAATGCACTACTGAAACAAATTTTCTCTCTATAATCGCTCTCATTTCTACCAAAGATAGCCAAATTAACACTACTTGCAAAATCAGTCTAGTTTCAAAAAACAAAATCAAAACTTGGCCTGATTATTTCCATAAGTCTTACAAGAACCATATAGATTCTTTAAAAACTACTTTACTGGAATTTTTCATTAGGAATCTCTAGACTGAACTTTTAACAGCCTCGGAAGGCCAGAACCCACGCCAAATACTTGTCATCAGACTATGTCTACAATACATATAGATTTGGGTGAATTCCTTTCTTCTCGAGGTGCTCAAAGTATTGTCTCCTGCACCTGCTAGGAATGACCTTCTTTACTCACCTGGCAAGGCTCTGGGCAGTCTGTAAGCAAGGTACCAGGCTCTTATTTCCAAGGGGCTTTATTGACTCCATAAAGCCAAACTGAGTTCCTCAAACTGGTCATATCTGAGTGTATGCATGTCTCTCTCAAATATCACATTGCAGTCAAAGCTTTAGTAATATAACCAATGAGTTCAGTTGTGTCCTGTCATAAGAAATATGGATTCTTACTGAACTTATGTAAATAAATATTTTGCCATAAAAATTTAAGAATACTACCTGAGAGTTTTTGAGTTCTAGAGGGTTCAGGCAGGGAGCAACATAAATGTTTCAATTTATTCACAAAGGCATATTTTATCAAATCATTGTCAGTTTGCTTAAAAGAAAAAGTTTTCTTAAATCAAGAAAAACAAAGCATTTTTTAAAAGTCAGCAATATTACAAACAATAAGTTGTAAAATTTATAATTATATTCCTTAGTTATTCAAGTCCAATGATATTAATTCTTATTCTGCTTGAATTCAGTTTTTCTAGGCAAACCAGAAATTTTTACCTAGTTGAGTTTTATGATCTTAAGGCTATCAGACACCTGTCCTCAGAGTTCTTTCCATGAATCTCACTGAAGTTGAAACACATCTGCAGGAAGCTCTTACAAGAGTGTCTGAGTAACAGTGTAACTGTCTGTAAATGAGAAAAGACTTAAAAATGGCCATGCTTAAAGAGCTGATTTGAATTCATTGCAATGCAATTAATAAGGAAATCTGATTATTTTGAACACACACCACCTCAAGATAAAAACATACCTGGTTATTATCATTAGCTTTCTAGGAGTTTTTTACAATTTTTGGAAAGCTTATTTTAATAACATATCTCTAGAAATAGAATCTAAGAGGGTTTAATATCACTTTTTCTTCCCATGTAGTTTAACATATTAGATAAGCCTAATTAGTTTAATTTCTCACAATGTTATTGTTTGGAAATGTTTCAGGGGCCCGCTGGAAAATTTCAGTTAGATTGTGGTCCAAAGGCCTTATTTTAGAATTTGATTTTGGGAAGTATGTCAAAAAATACCAAAAGGTTTGAATATTGATTAAATACAAACAGAAATCATTATGAAACAATATTGAAGTATACATTTAATCAAAGTGACAATAAAAGATGTCAAAGGCAAATACAGAAGGTTACATAGTTGTGAGCAAAACTTAGTTCTTTTAATATCAACACTCAGTTTTCCTATGTAATCAAGGGCATACATATAACAATATATTATATATAATGAACATAGCAAATTATTTTGGCAAAACATGGAATCCTTTTCTCTTTAGGTAGATAACTTAAAAGGTAAAGAAAAACTTTCGTTTATCGCGTTTATATTTTCTTATTAAGAGCAAACCAATATTCAAGAAATCTTTGTCCTTTTAATAAAGAGAACACAAATATTTTGCACTAGTGTACTTTTTTTTTTTTTAAGATTTATTTGTTTATTTTAGAGGCGGGGGAGCAGAGGGAGAGGGAGAGAGAAACCCAAGTAGATACAGGGCTGAGCACAGCCCCATGTGGGGCTCCATCTCAGGACCCTGAGATAATGACCTGAGCCAAAACCAAGAGTCAGATGCTTAACTGACTGAGCCAACCAGGGGCCCCTGCATTAGTGTGCTTTTGGTATTAGAACTAATTTGCTTACTTAAATTTATCTTAATTGTAGCAAGCACTGATCACACATGTAACTCCTCTCTAACGATTCCCTCTCCACACACCTGCAACCTGTTTACATTCAGACTTTGTCCTCAGTCTTCCCTCCCCAAATAACCAGCCTCACTTTAGGACAAAACCACTTTCTTTTCCACCAAACAGAACCATATTCTTATTCTTTATACTTTTTCTTACTGAAATCACAAATCTTACTTTTCTTGCATGGAAAGTTGTTTCCCTTATCATTTCCAGTAGTCTTCATTATATTGATTAGATTTTGTAATGGTTAGAAACCTTAATTTCTCATGAAAGCTGAGTAATGAGCAATTTTGAACTGTCTGTTACACAAGAGTTCTTTAAAAAAAAAAAAACGTTTTATTTATTCATTTGAGAGAGAGGAGAGAGAGAGAGATGAATGCGCAGGAGCCCGGGAAGGTGCAGAGAAGCAGACTCCCCGCTGAGCAGGGAGCCTACCATGGGACTCTATCCCAGGACTCTGGATCATGACCTGAGCAGATGGCAGACGCTTAACCGACTGAGCCACCCAGCTGCCCCACAAGAGTTCTTTAGATTGGCAAATCTGTTAATATATTTCACAATTTTTAGAAACTTTTTCACAGTACAATTTTTCAATAAAGCATAAAGCATATTTACGAAAAGACCCAAATTTATCTTTAGTTTTTCTGCAATAAGACAAAAGTAGATAAACCCAGGTTTAGTACTTAATGCTTCATTATTTTATCTTATTTGGAAATAACCTAGATAGTCAACAAATTTAACTTGACTCATCATTTAACTTAACAGAACTTTGTTTTAGATTACCAAATATTTTGGGAGCTATTTAAAAGTTTATCCACTAATCTTTTCATTTATTTATATCTATTTAGTTTATTTGTTCTTAACAATTATGTTTAGACTACCTATAAAACTTCATGAGACACTAGACACAGTCAGCCATTCTAAGCTTTTTTTCTAAAAAAAATTGCAACAGGGATATCATGACCTTATTTGACTTTCAGTCAACACAAGCAGAATAAAAGTTTTATATTTAATGCTGATAATTCTGAAGACAGACTTGTATATCTTAATTAAAGCAAAGACGTTAAATTAACTATGATACCAAGTATTTTCCCAGATCATTTGAACCTGAAAACATCTGGGTTAGCTCTTATCTTTCTGAGTTTTAGAATAGCCAATCCTTACAAGGGCTTGCCTTTAAACTGATTAAATAGAGCCCTTTTACAAATAGCAACACCATCCAGAGGTAGAAAAAATACCTCACATTTACAACATACATGGACACACATTTTAAAAATACACAGACAAGATGCAAACAAAATCTTACAGCTTTTGTTTTTACTAATATTTGTGCAGAGGATATTATAGGCTCAATTTTCAAAAAAACCTTACTCTTTTTTTTTTTTTTCTGATGAAAAACTTCTCCCTTAAGTTTGCATTTCAAAGAAAGGTTCTCAGTTCCTAGAGAATGTGGGGGTAGAAAATTTACATCACAAAGGCACAGAGAGACTATCCAAGATTTTTCCAAGGTGGATATTTGGAATATATCTGTCCATTATCTGAGGTGTTAGACTCTGTAGTTTGTATTTTAAAAAAGGCCTCTTTTATTTTTCTTTCTTCAGTCTCAGGCAACTGTGGGCTGTGTTTACATTTAAAAGATATAGTAAGATTTATAATTTGAAGGGACAGAGAAAGAATGTAATTAAAAAAAAATTTCCCTAGAGTTTCAGGGTAATTGCTATTTAAAATTTACCTTTTTTAAGTACAGAACAATTTTGTTCCAAAATCCTGATCTTTTATAATATCCACAAACATTTTGATAGGAATAGGTGAGCTTTAGTGATTGATAAAGATAGGTGGGTTTTGACTTGCTTCTAGGGCTGAGGTTCTGGTTTTGCAGAAATTTGTAAGACAAAAACAGTTGTTTCTAATTCCCCAAAGAACCGGATTACAGCCTAAATATCAAGGGACAAGCTAGTCTTTTTAACAGAATTTGCTTCTTTATTTGAGGGGGAATTTTTAAATAAAATAGGAACCAAAAGATCTATGCCTTGATGAAGTCTGTGTAATGTATTTTAACAAAACTATTTTTTTTTTCTAGGTACATAATTCAATTTTGGCTCTATCAGCTCCTGAATATTGGCCTTCTACTGACCATTTGTAGGAGAGCATATGAAAAATTTTGGTCATCTTGTTTCCTCTCTGAAGGGAAGTTTGTGAATAGAGCCAAATAGTCTTTCTAACTTTGGTAGACTCTTTTGAAAGTAGAGATAAAGGGCTTTATAATTTAAAAGATCTGCTTAGCCTGGTGATGGGTATTGAGGAGGGCACATTCTGCATGGAGCACTGTGTGTTATGAACAAACAATGAATCATGGAACAGTACACCAAAACAAATTATGTAATATATGGTGATTAACATAACAATAAAAAAATTTTTAAAAATAAGTAAACAAACAAACAAACAAAAAAGATCTGCTGCTGTCCGGGGAACACAAATTCTTTTGTGGTGGGGGTCTAGGATATACCTATAAAGGATATTGCCTAGTAATAATGTCTGAAATTGGCAGAGCCTGATTGCAAGAGCCCTGGAAGGTAGGCACAAAGCAAGCCCTATGGCCAGTCTGCGTGCTTTTGTTAAATTCATTTCTGGCTTTCAGCATTTACATGAACAACCTGTATACTTTATACCTAAAGATTAGGCCCAAGTGATCTCTGTAAATCTTCTAGGGAAATAAGGCTGGATTTTAAGAAGGGGATTTCACATTGGATAAGGACATTTATTTTTGTCCTAAGTCTGATTTTTGTTCTTTAATCTTGTCAAGGGAGTCCCTAAGATTCGCCATTATACTAATAAGACAAAAAGGGTGGTGTATTTCTGGTCTTCCATGAAAACATGAGATGTGTCGGTCGGATAAGGTCCACTAATCTGTGACACCAGGCTGGTGCTAGTGAGATGAAAATTTTCCAGCACCAACAAACAGTGAAGGTTGAGATGACAAAGGTTCCTATGGGCTCCTGCCTCTCCTGAGAAATTCCCCTAAGAGCTGGCACAGCAGGACAGCGAGACCCCAATAGACATTGGACTGGCCATCAAAGTGCACCCTATTAAGTGCATTCTTGGAAGGGTGGAGACCAAAGAGAATATTCTCACTGGTGAAAAAACAAGCTTTTAGGACATAGAACAAGATGAAAGAAAAACTTCCATGTGAAGCAAAAATGAACTTTTGGGACTTCATCAAGATAAAAAGCTTCTGCACAGCAAAGGAAACAGTCAACAAAACAAAGAGGCAACCCACAGAATGGGAGAAGATATTTGCAAATGACACTACAGATAAAGGGCTGGTATCCAAGATCTATAAAGAACTTCTCAAACGCAACACCCAAAAAACAAATAATCGAGTCAAAAAATGGGCAGAAGATAAGAACAGACACTTCTCCGAAGAAGAAATACAAATGGCTAACAGACACATGAAAAAATGTTCATCATCATTTGCCATCAGGGAAATTCAAATCAAAACCACATTGAGATGCCACCTTACACCAGTTAGAATGGCAAAAATTAACAAGGCAAGAAACAACAAATGTTGGAGAGGTTGTGGAGAAAGGGGAACCCTCTTACACTGTTGGTGGGAATGCAAGTTGGTACAGCCACTTTGGAAAACAGTGTGGAGGTGCCTCAAAAAATTAAAAATAGAGCTACCCTATGACCCAGCAATTGCACTCCTGGGTATTTACCCCAAAGACACAGATGTAGTGAAAACAAGGGGCACATGCACCCCAATGTTCATAGCAGCAAGGTCCGCAATAGCCAAACTGTGGAAAGAGCTGAGATGCCCTTCAAAAGAAGAATGGATAAAGAAGATGTGGTCCATATATACAATGGAATATTACTCAGTCATCAGAAAGGATCAATACCCAAGTTTTGCATCAACGTGGGTGGGACTGGAGGAGAGTATGCTAAGTGAAATAAGTCAGGCAGAGAAAGTCAATTATCATATGATTTCACTTATTTGTGGAACATAAGGAATAGCGTGGAGGCCATTAGGAGAAGGAAGGGAAAAATGAAGGGGGGAGGGAAATCGGAGGGAGAGATGAACAATGAGAGACTATGGACTCTGAGACACAAACTGAAGGTTTTAGAGGGGAGGGGGGTAGGGGGATGGGTTAGTCTGGTGATGGGTATTAAGGAGGGCACGTTCTGCATGGAGCACTGGGTGTTATACGAAAACAATGATACGTGGATCACTACATCAAACAATGAATCATGGAACACTACACCAAAACAAATGATGTAATATATGGTGATTAACATAACAATAAAAAATTAAAAAAAAACTAATGATGTATTGTATGGTGACTAACATAACATATTAAAATTAAATTAAATTAAAAAAAGAGAAAAACTTCTATGTGGAAAAAGTACATTAACTGCTTTATCTAAGCCTTGGATCTCTTGGAGCCACACTCATACCTAGGAGAGTTGTGCCTGGAGAGGGCACCGTGTGCTGTTTCATAGCACACCTCGTTGCATGGAAGTTTTCTTGAAGGTGGTGGACCGCCTAGTATCAATCTGACCCATCTGTGACCAACTTCTCCTATCATGGGAGTCTTTCAGTTTGGTGGCTGAATGGTCTAACAGGTTTTAAATGCTCGACTCCTGCCCACCAGGTTTGTAGCTTTGCCTTCCACAGTTGTCCATCGACAACAGCCTTTACCTCATGCGCCCACATTCCAAGTCAGTTTGACGAACAACATGAAAGACACAGACAAAAGAAAACAAAGATGATCTCTGGGAGGAAAGGGATCGGTAACCAAAGAGTTGCTAAGCCAAGGGACTACTTCCACAGATATTTTCTCCTTCTAATCTAAATTTAGGAAGAGAGAAAAACGACTCTCACCACTCTTGCTCCATTGAACTCCGCAGATGGATTCCGGGGGCTGACATGGTAAGAAATCCTACGCTCCGCGGCCTGTATGTCGGATTTCCCAGGATCTCTCAGCGGCAGCTATATCTAGGGCAAGCAGTGTCTGGCGAGTGAAAGGATCCCCGTCCACTATGCCAACTTTCCCGGAGCAAGAATTCCTATTCCCTTCAAATGTTCTTCTACCTCGATTAACAGACAGATTCACAGGAGACGATAAAATTGAACTGTGTACAAACAGGCAATCCCCACAGACTCGGAAATCACGAAGACTATCTGGCAAAATGAAGTATATATGTCATCCTGAACTAAGGAGAACGGGTCTGGGACTTTAGAGGAAAGCATTAAAAGACAAACACAGGCCCCAGATGGTGTCACTTCGTCAGAGTTCTCAAATCAGTGCTCAATACATAATCTTATTGCAGTTTCAATGTCTGACTGGGTTGGAAACCCAGAAATGTAGAAGTTTTTGGTCTGTGCCACTGAGTCTGCCACCTGGGTCCTCTCCATCCCCCAAAGAAAGATGAGGTAATCTGCATGAGACATCTTGCCTTCCCCCCTAGAAACCAGCTCACCTGGAACAATCTTTTTCTTTTGCTAATAACCTTCTTGTCCCCCATCATTCTTTTATAAAAATCTTCCAGTTTGAACAACTCTTGGAGTCTTTGAACTCTACTTGCTAGAGAGGGTGCTGCCTGCTTCATGAACTATTTAATAAAGACAATTAGGTCTTCACATTTACTTAGTTTAATTTTGTTTTTTAACAGAAGAAATGCAATTCACAGGGCAATAAGAAGAACAGACATTTCATAAGCAGCTGTTTGTCCTGCCATACACGAGTCACTCAGATAAAATTTATCTCTATTGGTCAACCTTATTCTGAAAGAAGACCCTCAATTTCGATTCTTCTATGCAGTTAAGAGAGGGGTAAAATTTCTCTTGAGCTTGCAGGGTCTCAAACTGCCTTCTGCTTGAAACAGTCTGCATACCAGGGGTGCCCCGCTGGCTCAGTAAAGCATATGACTCTTAATCTCAGAGTTGTGAGTTTGAGCTCCACGTTGGGGGTAGAGTTTACTTAAAAAATAAATAAAAGAGTTTACTTAAACAATAAATAAAAGAAAAAGAAAAAAAATAAGCAACCTTAAAAAAATAGTCTGCATACCGAAGTGGCCCATCTTGGGGTGGCCTGCCCTTGGTCCGTACAAAGGTAATACATTGTTTCTGAGAATACCATATAGACTACTTGTGACTGTATTCCTATGCTCCTTTGTCATAGGAATGGTGGTGGCAACAATGCGTAGGGTGTTGCAGAAGCAGAGTGACTTCCTTTTGGGATCCTCCACTGCTGGTGGGTCCCCCCTCTCCCCGAACATCATATCTTTTGTAGTATCTTCTGGGCCAAACCAAAGCTGGCAAACGTTTGGTGAACAGAACTTTCTTTGGATTCAGAGTGAATATAAGAAATTAGAAAACAAAATAGCAAAATATACTTGCAAATGCAAATAGGTGTTGGACAGAAGGACAATCAATGCAGAAAGTTACCAGACAGAAGAACAATGATGGGGGAATGTTTGAACTTCAGAGAGAGAGAACAAAAGTTGACAGGGACGCTCATCCTTCATTTCCTCTATATCTCTCTCCCGGTGGACTTTTCTTATTTTTCATAATTAGAGAGCAGTTTCCCCTCTTTATCTTTTACCTATGAAAAGTCTAAGGTAGAGGACATCACAGCACACTCCAGACTGAGACGCAACAGGGGTCTACTGCTGGTCACAAGAAGACAGGTCAAGATATGATAAAAATTCTTTTTTTTTTGGAAGATTTTTATTTATTTATTTGACAGAGAGAGAGAGAGCACAAGTAGGCAGAAGGGCCGGCAGAGGGAGAGGGAGAAGCAGACTCCCCGCTGAGAAGGGAGCCCTCCCGATGTGGGGCTTGATCTAACTTTGAGATCACAACCTGAGCTGAAGGCAGATGCTTAGCCGACAGAGCCACCCAGGTACCCCTGATAAAAATTCATTTTAACAAATTAAAAAATTATTACATCTTCATAGAAAAATATCAAAAGGTATAGATCATCTTACAAAATGTAAAAGTCGATGTCTCCAGCCACTAGTTTGAATTATAGACAACAAGCAAATCAAAACTTTCCTATGCAACTCCCCAAAGGTTATGCTTACAGCAATGTGTGTGTGTGGTCTTATTACCCAAATAGCATTTTATCCTATATAACCAAAAAAATTACATTCATGTGTCATTTGTTTATTAAATAACATATTTTTCTGTATTGTTATATATCTATCTTTTTCAGAGTTGTATAGAGTAACAGGCTATTTTAATGGTTAAAGAGTAATAGTTAATAATAAATAATAGTTTAGTATTTTATTTATTGTGTAAAGTGTTCCATTGTATGAATCTAATTGATCATTTCATCATTGATAAAATTAGTGTTTTTATAAGTTATTTGTTGTTTTGTTTATTTTCTATATAATTATTTATTTTTTAAGATTTTTAAAATTTATTTGACAGAGAGCACAAGCAGTGGGGCAGGCAGAGGGAGAGGGAGAAGCAGGCTCCCCACTGAGCAGAGAGCCCGATGTGGGACTCAATCCTAGGACCCTGGGGATCATGCCTTGAGCTGAAGACAGATGCTTAACAACTGAGCCACCCAGATGCCCCTCTATATAATTATTTCTTTATCAATTACACCTCAATATAGATCTCTGGGTACCAATGCCAGTGTAGTTTTCTTGCTTTGACATTTTCTCTACCATACTGAAATTGTTCTCACAGTAAACTATTCACATTACAGAATGGTATCCTGGCTTCTCAGGTCCACTTGAGACTAGTGACCTAGAAGCAATGCTTGCTTTCCCTTCCTTACTTTGGACCTAACACTAGTTAACCATATCCATGCGCCTCAGGCAGTTTTAATCAACAGAAAGTCCCTGTTCCTCTCATCTTTTCCCTGCGGTGGGCCTCAGAGCACTAACCAACATAAGTGTCTGGTAGAATGTTGACTGGGAGATAGATTACTTAAAAGGTTGCTCATTTTGTACTTTTTTTTTTTTTTTCCCAGTTCATCTGTTACCTCTGAGAAAGAGGAGCAGAAGTCAATCCTGGACAGTTAAAAATTCCCTGGAGTCATGGCTCTTGTCTATGGTATAGGGTCAGGTGTCCCGCCAGGATCAAGCGTAGACCACAGGATCTTGTAGGGCAATTTAATAATGGGCAAAGTTGGGTTTGACAGGATGCTCACCAAACTGTATTATTATGCTCATCAAACTGAATGAATACTTTAGCTGGCTCACTCAACTAGTCTCATTAACTACAAGTAGTATGTGTTAAGCTCAGTATTATTAGCTTTCAGTTTGCCAAAAGCTGTTGAGGAATCAAGCCACAAAGGAAATGTTTATCTGCAAGAGGACGATGAACATGAGGATGCTGACCATGAGGGTGTATTCCTTTTTAGGGCTTGACTGTTGCAACTCTCTCTCTCTCTCTCTCTATCTCTCTCTCTCTTTCCTTAGTTTTTGCTACCCTTGAAGGCAGACCTTTGGGTAAGAATACATTTGGTGGGACCACAACAGCTGTATTCTTCCTCCCCCGGAATTCATGCAAGAAGCAAAACTGGGGCTTCTCCGTCGTCATGTAATGGCCTCAAATGAAAGCCTTGTCACCGGGGCGGGGGCTGGAAGGCACTGGAGCGCCCCAGCACAGAGAGCATCCGAATTCCCTCCTCTGTCGCTGACTGGTTGAAAACTGGGAGGCAACGACCAGCCTCCAGCTGCTCGACTCTCGATTGGCTGCGAAGAGGTGGCAATCAGGGCGGGCCGAGGCTCTGCACTGCTTCCAGCTCTATGCTGCCGCCGCGGTCCTGCTGCGCGGTCGCTGCTGCAGCCGCCACCCGGGTCCCTTCGACCGTGCCTCTGCGTGGGGGCTGCCTCCTCGGCTCGGGTCGCAGACACCATGGTGAGTGCCTCCAGCCGGGGCAGGCTAGGAACCTCACGCCGTGCCGCGCCGGGCCTGGTTGCCCAAGGGAACCCGCCGCGCCACCCGAGCTTGGAGCCGGGTCGGGGGAACGCACCGCCGGCCGCGGGAGCAGTCTCGCTGTTTTGCCTGTGTCCTGGGCAGGGGTGGTGGGAACGCTGGGGGTCGCGACGGGGGCGGTCAGTGCCTTCGCTCCTGAGGGGAAGGTCCGCCACTCTGCATCGCGCCGCGACTTCCCGGGCTCGGGAAGGGGACTTGCGGCTGAGGCGCGGCGGCTTTTCGGCTCAGGCGGACCCCACCGGCGTGGGTGGCTGAGGGCCAGAGGCGGGGGACGTGCCGGGTTCGCGTCCCCTTTGCCACACTTTCCCGGATGCCCACTCTGCTTCGGAGCGGTGACAGGTGAGCGGAGGGGTAAGAAGGTGGCGTGGCGATGGGGTGGACGGTGACGGAAAGGATCGGCCTTTGATTGGGGTGGAGGTGGCGCGCGTCTGATGCCTCTCTTTAGCACCGAGTACCCCGAACCGAGCGGAGCTAGAGGACAGGGGACAAGGTTAAACCAGAGCTGTGGCAGCTGATGCTGCAGCCCACCCTCGAGCCCCTTCCCACCCACCGCTGGTCCCTGACGTTCAGGTTTCCCCTGTCCCTGCAGTATGGATTTGTGAATCACGCGCTGGAGCTGCTGGTGATCCGCAATTACGGGCCGGAGGTGTGGGAAGACATCAAGTAAGTGACTGGCCCCTCTAGCTTGGGCCCCGCTCTGGCGACGCGCGCTGCGTGTGCGTGTGTGTGTGTGTGTGTGTGTGCGTGCGTGTGCGCGCGCGGGGTGGGGTGGGGTGGGGTGGAGTGGGGGTGGGGGGCGGCCCGGGGCGGCCCCGGCACTGTCCCCCGCGCCTCATTGCATCCTCCGCTTCCTGCCTGGGTCGCTGGCGCGCGTCCTCGGAGATGCCTCCGCCCGCCGCTCCCCGCTGCAGCTGCGCTCCCACGCTCCGGAGCGGGGACCCGGAGAGGAGCGGCGGCCGGGGCGGGGCTGCGAGGGCGAAAGCCAGGAGAAGGAGCCCCCGGGGTCACCGCGGCCTCCCGACCCGGCCTGAGCGTGGGAACGCTCTGCCAGCGCCCCGGCGGCTCCGAGCCTCTGCAAGCCGGACGACTCCCACGCGGAGAGGGGCCCCGGGGACCACTAAGGCCTCCGCGACGTTCAGAGAGCCTGAGGCCTTAGAAACAAACAGGAAACCTTGGCTCGTTTAGAATTCACACACCTCGCAGACACATAAAATAGTTAAGCCTTTTTAGTGTGCCCTTCTCTTGAGATGATTTCTTGAGCAACTGAATCAAGTGCATTTATTCATTTGAAATAAAGTAAAATTGGAATTTTTTTTTCTTTCATTTTATCAAAATCTACCCCATTCCCGCCCCCCCCCCGCCCTTTTTGGCTTCTACTATGGTGAAGGCTGCCTTGTAGGAGAGCATCCTAGTTTTAGTCTAGCGCCGGCGGTACTTTAGATGGGGACGGAAATAACCACAGCCACCTGAGACTTTAAGCCTGTTGGAATGATGGGTCATTTCCGCAGGCACGTTGAACATTTCGATCTAACAAAATTCTCTCTTCTCTTACTCTGGTGAAATTTGCGTTTGACTTGTATAGATGAGCACAACCCAACTAGCTACACCAAAACCATGTATAAGGGTTTTCATACTGGAGCGATGGAGCAACAATTGGTCACACTGAAATGGAAGTAGAGGAAATGATTACCTGGGTGGGCGGAGGAGAACACATTGTTATTCTTTACTTTCATTTCCTGACCTCACTGATTTCATTTTGTTATATCAAGTAGGTGGTGTTTTCATGCTATTTTTTTCTAAATACATTGCAACTGTTGGCAATCAATTCTAACAAGTCTTATTATGCAGTTACATGCTAATGGGTTCTTTTAAATATCCGTTTCCAAGGAAACGGCCAGGGTTAAATATTAAGCTCTAGAATGCGACTTTTCTCTCCCTTGGTTCTGTACAGTTGAGCGTGGTTTCATGTTCCATGAGCCATTTATGTTACCCACAGGGCATATCCACATATTATAAAGAGAAGTGGAGATTTGGAAATTATGGATTGAATCAAATGAGTATTTAGGTACTAAAGCTTACTTAGGGATTTGAATAAAGTAGATTTGGATCTACTTCATAATTTTTATTATGCTTGTTAGAGTTATAGAGAAGGCAGACGTCAAAAGCAAGATTTTAGAATGTAATTTAAGTATAGGATTATCTTTAAGCCACTTTGTGAATTTATAAAAGCATCATGCATATCACTCACATGTTTTCTCGTCCATAATATAGAAATCTCCAAATTTCTGGGAGAATATGCTATGACAATATACTTGAAATTTGAGGGCACAATAAAAGATAGCTATTATGGCTAAATAGCTATTATGTGTTTTAGCCAGATTTAGAGTGTATGTCCTACCCATTACCAACTTAAATCACTGTTAAATACAAAGATGAAAAATATGCTTTATAGAGAAATGTATCAAAAATTTTAAAAATTAAATTATCACTGATTTGTTTGTATTGGCCACATTTTCCCCAGAGAAGGTCAAAATATCGAAAAATATTCAAATTCCACTGGTGTGAGAACTTAACTCTGTCAAAGTAGGCTAAGAACTTTGTTACATTCTACTTTAAAAAATAGTGTATTGATTTTTAATTAAACATCAATATCTTTTAACTCACTAATTTATCTCTAAGTATTTCTGGACAGTATTCTTAATCTGTCTTAACACTTAACACTGTTCAAGTGTTGATAATTTAAATCACTCAAAATCTTTTTTTCCGGTAAAATGAAACAAATCATATGGGTCTTTTTATATGTACCCCTGCAACAATTATGTACCCCAGCAAGGGGAATACTGTTAGTTAAACTAGTGTTGTAATACAGGTGTTAACTTTAATCCTTTTTTGTCTGAGCATCCCTTTTGTTGGAGCCCTTATTGTCTTGGGTACCATTTAGGATCTGGAATAGAGAACATTGTTCAGTTTTCTGTGTTGAGAGGGATTAAAGCAGCTCATTGGTTTCCAACCCAGTCAGTACCCCTGAGGGGTGACTTTGTACTCCCTGGAAGAGCATTTGCTTAGCACAGCAAAGAGATTCTCACTGCCTAGGGGCAGGAGAGGAGAATTTGGAGGAGCTTAATTTGAACATGCTCCTTGGAAGATTCTGATGCCTGCTCTCAATTTCGTCTTCTACTCTAGGAGGGAAGGATCACTGGTTCAATATGCAAAATATACAATACACTTTCTGTTTTAACTTTTTATGAAAAACTAAATGTGTGTATTTTTTTTTTTTTTTTTTTTTTTTGTCTCCGTAAGTACCAAACATCTCTATCTTCCGTTTTGGTCTGTGAGAAACTATATAAATCAATATTTATAAAACTTTATATAACTTTTTTTGGTCTAGTAGGAAATAACTATCCATTCTTCATGAGAAAGGATGCCAAACATTTAATGACAAATAAAACCCTAAGTAACAAATACCAGACAGCAAATTCTAAGTGGTAGGAGCCAAAAATGCTTCATTGTAAACTCTGTATCCACTTACACTCTTACCAATCATATAACCATTTCACAGAGGCTTTAAATTCCTCCTTTTAAGAAAAAAAATCTAGACTAAGGATCAGCAAACATTCTCTTAAAGGGCCAGATAGTAAATAATCCAGGTGCTGCAGGCCAAGAGTCAATATTGAGGATATTATGTAGGTATGGACATAACTGTTAAAATGTGACTCTCTAAAATATAAAAATGATTCTTTGCTCTCAGACCAGACAATTAGGACAGTGGCCTGGATTTAATCCATAGGTTGTAGTTTGCTAACCTCTGATCTAGACCATCTATACATATGAAAAAGAAAAAGAGACCTCTGAATCTACTTTAAATCTTGTTTTGTTGGTTTCTTTTCAGTTTTCAGATGGTCCTTTCTAGAAGCCGTGGTCCCAAGGTGATGAAAAAAATCAATCATCATTTCAGAGAAACATGAAGTCAGAATATAGCTATTAGAAAAGCACTTAACTACTTGATATAATCATATCTGTTATTCTTCCATCATCCCTGGCAAAACTAATCGTTGCATCAAATTAATGGGTTCGATTTTAGATTGGTTTAACTTCACTGACTGAAACATAAAGATGGATTCAAAAAACTGAAAAAAATCTAAGATGATTAAAAGTTTATTGAAAACAAGCAAACAAAATGCCTTCCTAAAAACTACTTTGCCTCGAGTTGAGCAGGCCAAGGAACAAATTAAAAATAGATATGAAACTCCGTAGTGCTATACAGTACATGGCTTAGCCCTTCTCTGTCTTAATAAAAGGTATGAGATAAATATTTGGATTGAAATTTTAGTATGAGATTTGAAAATGATGTAATCACACCATTAGTTGGTACATGTTGGAGCAATTCCTCTAGAAGGCTGTCCATTATCTTCCTTGAATAAAGAATTCATATATGTTTAGTATGGTTTTATCTGATTTACCCACAGAAGGGCATCATACTTTTTCATTCATTGATTTATTCCTTTTTTTTTTCATTTTCTAGTTAAGCTTAGTCTTCATGAGCATAGTGTAGTGTTTTAGGCACTGAGGGTAGAAAAGTAAGATATACTCCTTGCCTCTAAATAAAATCTTATGCTACTAACTCTTTTCAGAGTTATCAGGATATTTTTGTCTTATTTTTTCTTGACTTTTCTGCCTGTAACACAGACATGGAAAGATTTCTGTCTGTAACTCAAGCATAGAAACATGCTTATCTTCCGGTTTTGAAATTAATGTATCTAGTTGAATTTGCTAATCACAAATTAATCATTATGGTTCATATAGGCAAGTGCTTTGCTATAAGCTAGTTATGTGACTTTCCCAAGTTGCCTAAGTTTTCTAAGCCTCTATACAATAATACCTATTGTATAGAGTTGTTGTAACATGTTGAAAAATATCTGAAAGTGCTTAGCACAGTTTTTGAAAAGGAACTATTTAATAAGTGGTAGCTATTATTAATTTCACTCTAGAACCAAAATTTTTCAACTTTTCTCTTCCCCAGCTCACCTGAAAGATACGAAGTTCTCCTTTAAGCAACAGTAGTAGCTCATTGAGGTTTACATAACTAAATGTTCCCTCATCACTCTAGGACAAGTAGTCACTTCCTTGTCATTTTCACTTGTTTTTCCCTTTTGTCCATTCTGTGCAACTGGTACCAGTTCTTTGAATTTGAAGTGCCCCTTAGACTCTCCTCTTCTTTCATTCTGGCTCCTAGCACTTTCCTTTGTCCTCTTAACAGCACTATGACTGGGTTCTGTGTGTCTGGTTTGCCCCACCCATCCTCTCCATTCTGCAGATTGTGGGAAGATTGTTACTTTCATGACGCTGCTTCCACTTTGGAATCAATCTTACATTTTTCTCATCCTCCCTCACCTAATCCTTATTTATTGTTTGAAAATGTAGCATTTGCTCCTCATATATAGTTTATTAAAAAAAATTAAAACAAGCAAAATAAGGCACTATGTTTTGCCATATTTTATTTATTTTATTTATTTTAAGATTGTATTTATTTATTTGATAGGGAGAGAGAGATAGTGAGAGAGAGCACAAGCAGGGGGAGCGGCAGGCAGAGGCAGAGGGAGAAGCAGGCTCCCCGCTGAGCAAGGAGCCTGATGGGGGCTTGATCCCAGAACTCTGGGATCATGACCTGAGCTGAAGGCAGACGTTTAACCCACTGAGCCACCCAGTGCCCCTTATGTTTTGTCATATTTTAATCAGATTTTCATATTCATGAGGCCATACAATTAAATTTCTATACCTTTCTGTACCCTTGTTCAAGTAGGTTTTTATATATCACTGGTACTCTATATTTTAAAAATTGTTTAAAATTTCCAGTCTTTTCCTCTGTGCAATTTCAGTTGAGTGCAACAGTACCCATTTGAAATTGGAAAGACTTTTCCAGCTCATTTTTTTCCTGGTTTATTGAGATATAATTGACACATAACATTGTGTAAGTTTAAGGCGTACAATGTGTTGATTAGATACATTTATTAAGTGTGAAATGATTGCCACCATAGTATTAGCTACCACTTCTATTACACAGTTACCATTTCTTTTTTTGTGGTAAGAACATTTAAGATCTACTCTCTTAGTAACATTCAAGTATATGATACAATGTTATTAGTTATAATCAGTTTGTTAATCTTACAACTGGCAGTCTTACCCTTTGCACAACAGCTCCCCATTTCCCCCACCCCCACCCGCTGGTAACTGCCACTTTACTCGTTTCTCTGAGTTTGTCCTTTGTAGATTCCACAGATAAGTGAGTGCAATATTGTTTGTTGTTTGTTTATTTTTAGTGATAAAGCTGAGTTTCCAAGAGGTTAAAGGACTGTCCTAGGGGGTTATATACAGGAAGCTAAAAGGTCAGGACTCCAACCCTGCTTTTCTGCTGCCAAGATAGAAATGCTTCTCTTAAGATAGAAATAGGAGCTAATGTAATATACATATAAAGATGAAACCATATTGTCACACCCAGAAACTTCCTCGGTCCAAATAAAAAAAATAATATACAGAAAAAATTGGTAAATTAGATCATTGTTAGGTTCGAGACCTTTTTCTGTAGGAAGACCTGCTAGTTAGCCTGAAAGATGGAGGTGGGCACAGTCTGTTGCTTGATAAGGTCACTAGCATTTGAAGTTATTCTTACTAGGAGAAAGATGTCCGTGTGTAAATCCCTCCACATATCTGCCAGTGAGCTCTTCACATAAGACTCTCCCGGAACCTGGACCATGTCTGGTGAGCAGCATGATGTGTGATAGGCCAGGTCATAGCCTGATCTCAGGGTATTTCTTTGATGATTTGAAGTATCTCTCTGAAATCAAGCTAAGTCTTTGTTTTACTTGTAATACTTGCAAATATTTTCTGCAATTTTTGAGAATTGAACACAAAATCATAGAAACATATTATTTAATTAGGTATTTCAGAGAAGGAGCTTTGCTCATTAACATCAGAGCCAGAGAAAAAATTAGAAAATCTGTATTCTCCCTTTTGACCTATCCAGACATAGCTGTGGCCGACGTTAACTAGACATTGCTACTGTTCACAGGGAACAATGTCCTTTCGACTCTCTTGCCTCTCTGCAGGATAAGGAACTTGAGCACATGTTTCTCTTCAGTGTGTTGGAAAGCGATAGTTATGAGTCGATAGTGTGTAGACATTAACAGGAAAACACACTTTAAGAAATCTGTATAACTGGCCCAGTTCAGAGGGTGACAACTCAGAAGACATGAGTACTTGCAGCTTTTCCATCTGCTTCTTTGCTTCGTTGTTCATTAAACAGGAAACAGTGGAAAATGGTGTTTTTGTGCCTAGTAAGATGGAGCACCTTTTTTCTGTCGAAAGATATTGAGGTTAAAGAAGTCTCTATTCCAGGTAAAAGGCAAATATTCTGAAGTATTTTTTGTACCTCTTTGTTACTGTGGTTTTGGATCCATTGCATATTCTGATCTACTTACCATTCATTGTCGAATGAAGAAGTGTTATATTTTTGTTTTGTTGAAATTCTTTGTGATCAATTTTCATATCACTCAAACATGGGGATCTTTCAGTCCACATACCCTGCTTTCTCTCAGCACTCCAACCTCATGGGCCAGTTTTTAGTTCCTGAAGACTTTGAATTTTTTTTTATTATTATGTTATGTTAATCACCATACATTACATCATTAGTTTTTGATGTAGTGTTCCATGATTCATTGTTTGCACATAACACCCAGTGCTCCATGCAGTACGTGCCCTCTTTAATACCCATCACCAGGCTAACCCATCCCCCCACCCCCTCCCCTCTAGAACCCTCAGTTTGTTTCTCAGAGCCCATAGTCTCTCATGGTTCATCTCTCCCTCCGATTTCCCCCCCTTCATTTTTCCCTTCCTGCTATATTCTTCTTCTTCTTCTTCTTCTTTTTTAACATATAATGTATTATTTGTCTCAGAGGTACAAGTCTGTGATTCAACAGTCTTACACAATTCATAGTGCTCACCATAGCACATACCCTCCCCAATGTCTATCACCCAACCACTCCATCCCTCCCACCCCACCCCTCCAGCAACTCTCAGTTTGTTTCCTGAGATTAAGAGTTCCTCATATCAGTGAGGTCATATTATGTGTCTGGATAACACCTGTGCTTAGCAGATTCTCCTCTTCACTCTCCCCATCCCTTACCCAGAAATGGAAATGTGTCTCGGCTCTGAGATGGCAAAACAAATGTGACTTCTTAAAGGAAGGCTTCTCTCACCTCCGAAACTGTGATGTTTCTTTATGGTACATACTGGGGTTTATAATTATGTATTTCTATTACTGATTAATATTTGTTTTGTCTCAGTAGATTCTAGGCTTTGTAACAGTTACCTGAGAAAGAGCCTGGTATGTTGTGGTCTTTTTCTTCTCTCTCTCTCTCTTTCCCCCGTGTGTGTGTGTGTGTGTGTGTGTGTGTGTGTGTGTGGTGTGTTATTATATATATAACATATTATATATATAATCCTTCACATTTTTAATTTCCAGGGAGTAGAACACATACACATTCACAGATTTTTTTTCTGTAACCAGGATTTAGTATGTCAGATTGATGACATTTATAACCACTATTTAACACAATATAAACTCTGTTGAAATGGACTTTTTTTTTTTTTTAATATCAGCAAAGGCAGAAGATCAAGTAGTATATTATAGCAGCTCCTTTTGGAAGAGTCAGAGTTCTTTTGTGTCATCTCTCCCCGTGTATGGATGTAATAGAAGTTTGAAAACACTACTGTTGAATTACCAATTTCATATACCAAAAACCGGCTACTGGATTGGATTCAGGACAAGACTGAATCCTTTAGCAAGTGTCTAAAAGCTGGGTAGATACAGTGCTGTTGAAAGTCAGTGTTATAAACTGTAGATAATTGTTTGTAATACTGAAATTAAATTAAAAAAAAAAAACCAGATGAGAATGCTCATCATGTCATTCAGTTTTGAACGTAACAGCTCATATATACCGCACACTTACCATAAGGTTCCTCAGTCCCAGTCCCCAGTGTTGAAAAGTGCTTTATACTCATTGTCTCACCTAATCCTCACAACCACCAGAGAAAATAGAGTTGTTCATTGTCCTTGTTTTGTAAGTAAGGGAACTGAGCCTTCAAGACTTTAAAACCCTGTGTCAAATCACTCAGCTGTTAATCATCACAGCAAGGATTTGAACAGAGGTAGGCTTGCAATGATTATATTATGTGCTTTCCCCCAAAGAGAAGAACCTATGACCTTCTTTCCAAAGGCAGCCAGTTTAGCATGGGCCTGGGCAATATGCATGTGTATTAGTACTACTCATTTTTTGTTTTTGTTTTCCTGGGCTTTTCAAGCACTTACACAGGTGATTTTGGCTATGACATTTTTAGAGGTGGTTTTATTCACCAACTAGCACATTTACTAAAGAAAACCAGAGCCTCAGAAATTTTGAGCAACCCATTTATTTTTAGAAGAGCTGTGACTCAGCAGGTCACAAGGTGAGTTCATGATGAAGTACACACACAAAGATCTAAGTGAATTCATTTGTCTGATGAAGCTACTGAAAATGGCTCATATGAGATGTTTATGAATGTGCCTTCAGAATTTGGGCAGTCACAAATGAGACCTGTACAAAGAAAGGAAATGCAATTATATATCAAGAGCGATGTCACTTTGCCTCAATATGTGTCACTCTTGACAGCATTTACTGTTACTGTTTATAGTACTTGGATGAGTGAACACATTGCCTTAAGGAGGGACCTTTATTAACTGAAAGAGACTCCAAGCAGGAAGCCATCACTGCATTTAAAGGACCCATCTCTTCCCTTGCTTCTCCCCTCTGCAGCTGCCTCAATCCAGAGTTTCTCCTTTGCAGATTCAGACCTAGTGTGAATTCACTACTGAAAATTGAGAGGTCATTAATACTTCACAACCACTCAGAAAAAAAACAATGTGAATTTTTAACTTTCTAGATATTATATAGAGTTACCTGTGTTTTGTAAGTGGGGGATTTCAATTTTAGTACTGGTTGGACACAACTCAACATTTATGATGTCCTTACTGTACACTAAAATAGACCATCTTGGGGCTATTGTCAAGGTGATATCTACATTCTGTTTTTTAATTAAACATGTTCTGTGATAATGGTTTTCAAAGATAACTGGCCAGGTTGATTGTTTGATATGTGCTCACCTTTTCCTTCTGAGATCAGACCTTATTTGAGACTTTATTTTTAAGATGCCGGTATTCAGGGTCTACATCACAGAACACCTGCTTTCTTACCTCTATGAGAAACCTCTTTACTTAAAAGTCAGGTCTTTCTAGTACACTAAACTTATCTGAAAAGTGTATAACAGCAGGAATTCAGCGTCAGAATATGAATTCAGGTTTTTGTACATTCACATTTCACAGTTAAGGATTAACTCCTTAAGTATGGAGTTATGAGAAATGCTGCCTGGATATTTATGACAAATTGTGTACCTAGTCTTTAAAAATTAAATAGTAGTTTGAAAACAAACTTCTCAGTTTTGCCAGTAATGTTTGATTGCTTGATTTTTAATAGGCAGTTTAGAAACATGTGAGGGAAATGGGTTTAATTAATACATTCACTTCTTTTAAAACATTCATACATTTATTGAGCACATGTTCTATTCCAGCACTTGGGTTAGGCACCAATAATTAGAAAAGCAAAAGGCAAAAGCCAAAACCACAGAACACCACAGTAAAAATACCTACTATTCTTTTGGGGAAAGGTAGTTAGTGTAAATAAAAGATCAACTTCTATTCCAACAAATAGCCATCACTAAAAGTAGGAGGGGAATTGCTACTAGGAAAATTGTTCATGTGTGCCTACTTAATTTTTAAACACTTGCTGTGGCTTCAAATATACGGAACATGATGATTTCTTATTCCATCTCTAGGTGAGAGCTTGGTCTTTATTTTTAAAGTCCTTAGGGGGACAGGATTTATTTGTTCTTGGCTGTTTGAATTAAGAGAACTTACCATCAAATCAACAAATTAAGTGCACCTTTAGTTTGACTTTTTTGATGCTGAATACAAATTCCCAATATTTGATTGTCATTTCTTTCCTTCTCTTCCTCCACTTACCAGTTTGTCTTCCTCCTCCTTCCTCTTCTTCAACAACTAAAATATTGCCGGTTGGCTGTATTGGGCATTAAATGGGTGGGAGACACTATTCTAAATCCGTTATGTAGACTAATTCTGCCATCCAACAGGGTTACAGGTAAGTACTGCTGTTCCTCTATTTTACAGATGAAGAAATGGAAGCACTGAGAGGTGACCTGCCCAAGCTTAGTGCAACCTCCTATGGAAGTAGCTTAGCTGCTTCTTTTGCATGCTGCGTGAGAAAACACTCTGACTTATGGTACAGATGAAACCAGATGAGTTCTCTGTCTAGGTTTACTTGTTAACCAAAGAAAGGGTCTTTTTTCCCCCACTTCATCCAACCTCATTTAAGCCACTTTAAAAATAAATCTCTCAATATGTCTTACCGTATGCTGACTTCTTTCATTGAATAATGCACCAAGTAGAAAAATGTAATGCTTAGCCCAAATACAGTTATTGAGTATACAGGTAAAGATAACACAAACTACTGCAAGTGATACTGTTTGGAAAGAGGGGGAAGACTGTATTCTTTAGGGTTATCCAAGAGATATTTAAAATAATAGGAAGCAGCAGGATATAATAACACAAACTCGGACATATGATGATAATAGTTCTATCGGTTGCATTTGATAAACGAACACTATTGAATGTATTTTAATCCAGTTTACTTCTGGGTTCATATGATATTTGCTGTCATCTGCGAGTTATTGGGAAAAAAAAGTATGTCCAAAATCTTTCATTTTTGAGAAAATTTAAAATTGTTTCACAGATCAACCTCTGGCTTTTTTCACGTGTAAACTAAATATAATTTAAATAACAGGGAATTACATCCCTGTAAAAATAAATCTCAGTATCTACTAAAACTTCAGTATTTCTATACAGTGCAATTTTATGCAAAGTGTAGAAATGTATTGAATGAAATGAAGAGATATCCATCAAATACTAAGTCAAAAAAGGAGACTTTTAGGGCAGTATAATTGTGTGTGTCATCCATACAAGTATATTCAGGCATGAACAACTCCAATATAATATTAGCAGTGGTTATTGGGATAGGGGAGGATTCTTTAAAAGGTTTCCCTGCCTATATTTTATATTTTTATACAATTAGAAATTAGAATGTATAAGACACATAATAGCATTTATCAAGAGATAAGTCAGTGTTTGTACATTACATCTTCAAAATTTGGGGATATTTCACTGACCTTCGGTATTAAAAAGACTTGAGGTTTGGAACATGTGTTCCCTTCATTTAATAGCTATGTAAGTTCAGCAAAAGGAAGACTTCCACATCTTTTTAATTTGCTGAATACGTAGACAGGGTACTTTTTAAGAATATCCCCATGCCCCCTGGACCTAATCCATGCCACCATTTGGAGTTCTTCCCTTGAGCAGACGCTGGTATTCTAGCCCGGAGAGAGAGGGGAAGGGACTGTGGCCTGCCTTGGCAGCATTTCATGAGTAGCTATTCGAGCTACTGTATTGCAGCTTCACCTGATGATAGTGCTGGTTTGTCTTGCATTCTCCTGGCTGCCTACAGGGATTTAGATGAATTGGATTGAGAGTTAAATGGATTATATCCAAGCTCCACCTATTTGTGATTTTAACACTGGAAAAGATATCTGCAAACTTGTCAGTTCTCTTCTACAGCTGGCAATATTTTGAATAATAGATTTCTCCTTTGGGCACTTGTTTGAGAAAAATAATCCAAATCTTATCAAGATAAAAATACTTCTATGATCATGACAACTATTAAAAATGGTGAGTATAATTTCCTTTCATGAATACTGTATATATTTTGAGCTACTGTATTTAATAAGCTAAGGATATGTTAGGAGATTTTATCCATCCACTTGGCACCTCAAACCTGAGTTTTGGACATTAGGATGTCCAAAACTGCCCCCACGCCTGTTCCAGCCACACTGGCCTCTGCTGGTCCCCCAATGCCCCAGGCTGCTCCTGCCTAGCCCTCTTCCCCACATTGCTCTGGCTCACTCCCAGAGCTTCCTTCAGACTCTATGTTTAAAACATAAGTCTTTTTTTTTTTTTTTTTTAAGTAGGCTCCATGCTGGGCTTGGAGCCCAAGGCGGGGCTTGAACTCAAGGACTCTGAGATCAAGACCTGAGCTGAAATCAAGAGTTGGACACCTACCCAACTGAATTACCCGGGCGCTCCTAAAACATAACCCTTGATCCAACCCACCCCTGCTCCAGTCCACTTTCAATAGCCTTTTCCAGTTCAGCCATTGGTGACAATATCCTTCCAGTTGCTCAGGCCAAAACCTCAGTGTCATCTGTGTTTCCTGTCCTCTTCTCACATCCTGTAACCAATCCACCAGCAAATCGTGTTGAATTTGCCTTCAGAATATATTCAGTTTGGACCACTTCTCCCTCCTTGCACTGCTTCCACTCTGAATCAACTTACCAGCCTTTTTCGTCTGAGTGTTGGCAGTAGCCCCCTCACTGGTCTCCTCGCTCTCTCCTAAAGCCTTTTGGTCCAGTCTCAGTGCAACAGCAGGATTGATTCCTTTAACATAGGTCTGTTCCTCTCGCTCTTGGGTCACAAAGGCAAAAACCATCCATTTCTTTCAAGTAAACGCCATAGTCATCCTAATGTCCACCCAGGCACCTTGTTACCACTCTGACCCATTCCCTTACAGCTACTCTGCCCCCACGCCTGTTCCAGCCACACTGGCCTCTGCTGGTCCCCCAATGCCCCAGGCTGCTCCTGCCTAGCCCTCTTCCCCACATTGCTCTGGCTCACTCCCAGAGCTTCCTTCAGACTCTACTCAGTTGCCAGTATCTCAGCTTCTTGGCTTTTGTACTCAAGCTCCCTACCCCACTACCTGTCATTATTTTTCTTCAAACTACTTACCATTATATGTTACTTATTAGTTTTATGCCTGGTCTGTCTCCCCTCCTAGAATGCGTATGCCGCAAGAGGTCAGGTATTTTTGTTTATCTTGCTAAATGCTTGATACCTAATGCCTGGAACCATGCCTGGCACAGTTAGGGACTCAACTGATATTTGCTATTTGTTGAACCAAAAGTTATTTCTTGATTATAGTTAATATCAGGCATTGCATTGGGCATTAGAGTACTATGTAAATGTTAGTCTTGCTAAACTATGCTTAAATATATCATGTTAATTTGGGGAAGAGAATGTGAAATGATTTCTTCTTAATCATTAGACTTTTAGGCAAATGGCATTGATTTAAACAAATTGGCCAAAAACATCCCATTTCAGGTGTCAAACCATCGTTTACGCAATAGTTTTAGCTATAATAGCTATTTTTTTATTTCAGCATTTGCCTCCTGTCTGTTTTTGTTTTCCAGAAAAGAGGCACAGTTAGATGAAGAAGGACAATTTCTTGTCAGAATAATATATGATGATTCTAAAACTTATGATTTGGTTGCTGCTGCAAGCAAAGTCCTCAGTAAGTTGAATGTGACTTTCCTTCTTTGGCTGAGTTATACGTAGAAGCCCAAAGGAGTACATGAACCAAGATCCCATTGTATAGTTCCATAGGTTGTACACTGCACAACGGCAGAGGGAAGGCTCAGGCTTTCCTGAGTCCTAGTTTTCCTTCACAAGCTCTTTAGAGAGTGGAGAAGCTCTCCGCACCCCCTCACAGAAAACCATGTGTTGGGGTGGAAAAAAATTATTGAGACTTCATGTAATAATAACTTCAGTTATGGTGTCAACAACACAGTAATTACAAAAGTGTAGTATGCAGAAAGTATTGTCCCCAAATCTCTCTTGCAATCTCGTGTTCCATTAACTATTGGTAAAAGAAAACAAGAAACTGAGGTCTACATCAGGGAAAGCTCATGCAAAGTAGGCAAAGTTCAAAAACAGCTTCATGGGAAAAAAAAGTTGTTCTCAAAATTATTCTCATGTGCTGAATTTACAACTAGGCCACAGTTTGGGTAGAACAGAAAAACTTTTTAGCTTTGCCACTGATAACTAGAAGAGCAAATACCTATTACAGAATACAAGAATTACAAAGAAAGAATGGTAATTTGTTAATAATAAAAATATTCAGCCTTGCTAGTAATCAAAATGGAAACAAATATGAAATTTTATTCGTATAGATTTGGTAATTTTTAAAACTAAGTGTCTAGTGTAGTCAAAAGTAGAGTTAAAGAAGAAATCGCACACATTGTTAATCTGATGGTAAATTAAGACAACATTGTAGAGAATAATTTTGCATCATTAGTTAAAGTCTCTTAAAAATGTACAAACCCTTTAGGAATTTTTCCTAAAGGAATTATTAGATCTATTTGCATTAAGATTTATGTATATTTTCATTTCAGGATAACTTGTATTATCAAAAATTGGAAAAGTCTACCTTTTTGATAAGAGTGGATTGGTTAAATAAATTGTTGTGTCCCTAAGTTAATGAGATGGCAGTTAAAATGGATATTACAGAAAAAACGTAAAGATTTTAGGAAATATTAATAATTGAACATTAAGAAAAACGCAGGATATTGGGATACATTTTACATGTAACCAACTTACTAAATATGCATATTTACATTAAGAAAACCATTTTTCACCAACATACTGTCATGTGCATTCTTGATTTTTTTCTGTGTTTTTCAGAAAAAATAAGTTAATACCTTAAATATAGGTTTAAAAAAGTTCAAAATTAATTAAGTAGTTTGTTGTGAAAGCTGAGAAACTGTTTGGCACGTAGGTACACATCTATGCTGCTGACATGTCAATATTTTGTCTTCACAGATTTCATTGTATTGTTCAGGTCAGAATTTTTTCTTGTGATCAATGTCTACCTGCGCAAAAATTGAGGATATTTTAATTTTTTAATTATGCACCTATTTTCATTCTTCGCATTAACAATATTCTAGCTGTAATATGTTTTATTGTTGTTGTTCTCCCAAACCTATAAATAGATCTCAATGCTGGGGAAATCCTCCAAATGTTCGGGAAGATGTTTTTTGTCTTTTGTCAAGAGTCTGGTTATGATACAATCTTGCGTGTCCTGGGATCTAATGTCAGAGAATTTCTACAGGTAAGCAATTTGAAGTCTCGGAGTTAAAAGTTCTGAGTTACTGATTCTTAAACAGAGGCTCTAGAATACTTTTGCTCAGCCAGCTAGATGACGGTGTCTTGCTGCTAAAATGGAATCACAGTGAATCACATAAAATAATGTTATTGGGTGGTATTGAATCCATTTTAGCATTTTTGTTTCATATATTTTTCTTTAACTTTTGGTTGCTGACCTTGAATGTTCAAGTTGTAAATTAATGCTCTCTGAGAATCTCAGCATGGCCTATTGTGATCTGTTTAACTGCCCCCTTTTTCAAGGTTTATATGTGCTAGTAGTTGTGGTTTTATGTTTCAGATATATAATGCGGTCTTCTTTTTCTCTTTTAAGGTATTCTCAGTTTGTAGAGTATAATTAAATAGTATCGATGACCTTCTCCGTGGGCTCAAAGTTTAGGAGAAAGCACGATGGCTTTCAGGTGCTCGGCCACCAAAACAAATTTGAGAAGCATTGCTCCCAGTTACCTATTAATTAAGCTACTGTAGAAAAGAAAATAGGAGAGCACTCCCAAAGTCAGTTTCTGTTCAAGTGAAAAAAATAATGTCCCCAAAGACCTTTGTCTTCTATGCTTGTTTAAATTACCTTAAAAGTTTTTACTAGTAAATTACCCATTTAGATGAGAGGCTATTTTTGGATTGACTGCCCTATTTTAAGCACAGGCATTTGTAAGACCCTCTTCTTGAAATGTGTTAACGTTGAAAATTATTTGGTTGTTTGTAAAGGATTATTTCTGACCCAGCTGCTGAGAGTGGCCAGATCTTGCTGGAAAATGATGTCAGCGCAATACTAGCTGAGCCGAAGCCCAGTTTGGAGGGAATGTAAACTACTTTCAATCCAGCTGCATTATTGATTTCATAGCCAAAATAAGAACTGTAGTGTTTAATCAAAATGTCTGTTGTTTACATAGTGACATTTTTCTTATAAACTTAAAACAGCACTAAATCAAGATGGAAACTGGTTTGCAATGCCCTGCCGTGGATTTATAGAACTACTGGTGTCAAAAAAAAAAAAAAAAAAAGCTGCCAATTCCAGATGAAGTCACTACCAGGAGATTTTTAAATTAAGTGTTAACAGGCTGTATTTAAAAGAGTTATTTTAAATGGATTAAAGTTTGGTATTGAAAGTTTATTGGGATTTTGGATTTTTGAATACATACTCCGTTTTTTAATACTTTTGTTGACTCCTGTCACCTTATTGGCAAAGTTGCAATTAACTTTAACTTTTGTTCTCATGGCCACATCTCCATAACAAAACAACTACCCAAATGATTTTACAAAAAAAAAATTTTTTTTTAAAGATTTATTTATTTGACAGAGAGAGACACAGTGAGCGAGAGAGGGAACATAAGCAGGGGGAGTGGGAGAGGCGGAAGCAGGCTTCCAGCTGAGCAAGGAGCCCGATGTGGGGCTCGATCCCAGGACCCTGGGATCGTGACCTGAGCCGAAGGCAGACGCCTAACGACTGAGCCACCCAGGTGCCCCACAAAAAATTTTTTAAACCTTTACTCCTTGTGACCCTCTACTAAATTTGTAACAGCACAGGAAGAGAGCAAGCAGCCTCTTGGTGGGTTTCCCTGTGTTCTAGAACTGCACCATCCAATAGGATAGCCACTAACCACGTGTAGCTACTAAGTATTTGAAATGTGATGTGCTATGGGTAAAATACAGAACAGATTTCAACAGCAGTACAAAAAGAATACAAAATTGCTGATAAATATTTTATATAAATTCCATGTTGAGATGATAATATTTTGGATATATTGAGTTCTATAAAAATATATCATGGACATTAATTTCACCTGTTTCTTTTTTTCTTTTTTAACTTTAACATTACTTATGTGGCAAGTATTTGTGCCTTGCTCTAGTGGCTTTTATTGCCTTCTGTTTCCATTGGATGGCATTACTTTAAGTAGCCCTAAGTCCTTTCTCCTCAAAGTCAATATGCAACTTTAGTTAATGTATCTTTAAATTGCATAAGATTTTTTCTTTCACTGTGAGTGTGAATAATGAAGAAACTAGAAAGTTAGAATACTGCCAAGTTTTCACCAAAATTGGATATTTTGTATCTAATTCTTTTGTCCCCTGTTTTTCAAATTGCATATCTTACCGGCAAATTGAATGGATTAAAATACTCCAGGTATTTGTCTTATGATTAGGCTACTTACATAGAAATTAAATGAATATTTTTTCTGTATAAGTGATTACAAAACAAAGCAACTGATTTTCATAGATTGTCTTAAGATCCTTGTTCCCATATAAAAATTTACATTTCTCGGGGCGCCTGGGTGGCTCAGGTAAGTGGCTGCCTTGGGCTCAGGTCATGATCCCAGGGGCCTGGGATCGAGTCCCACGTCAGGCTCCCTGCTCAGCGGGGAGCCTGCTTCTCCCTCCGCCTGCCTCTCTGCCTACTAGTGCTTCTATCTCTCTGTCAAATAAATAATAATAAAAAAAAACTTTATAAAAATAAAAAAATTCACATTTCTCATTATATAAATTAATAAAACATTATTTTTTGTAGACTTTAATCCTTCACTAAAGAGTAAGATAAACTGGGTTTCATTTTAAAGAGTTTAAAAACTTCTTTCTTTTTCACCCCCTGATTTTAATCAATCATCAAAGCCTTAGAGTCAATTTCCTAAATACTGTATGTTGAAAATTCTACCACTTTTCTTCATTTCCTCTACACTTTTGTGAGAGCTATCATTCTTTAGAGATTGGATGGCTTCCCAGCCTCCCTTCAAGCCTCTTCTGATCTCGTCTCCATTCTATAACTCTGCTGTTTTTTCTGAAGTACAAATATATCTGATTATATCATTTTCTTGCTTAAATCTTTCAACGATTCTCAATTACTTGCTGGAAAAGGTCGAAAGTAATTAAAATGATTGAGACTACTTACATCCCCTGTCCCTCCGTCCTCTTCCTGTCCCGCAGCCTGGCCAAACGGAACTTCCTTTTTAGAATCTTTGTTTTTATCTTGCTGTCTCTATCCTCTGACCTTTGGCACCTGCTCTTCCCTTTGTCTGGAACACTGTTACTGCTACTTTCACCTAAATAAATCCTGCTTATCCCGTTGGTCAAATTACTTCTTCCAGGAGGACACTACTCCCCTCTCCAATCTCTGCCCTTTCTAAGTCAGGGTAATTGTCATTTCCCATATTTTCACAGTACACTTATTTCCCCAGCCCTCATAATTCTCACACTCTATTATCATTTCTTGTTTGTTGGGCTGGAATGTAAACTTCATGGAGCCAGAAACCATGTATAATGTCTTAATGATGTTATCTCCACAGATACAATCTGTATCTGAGAATGAATCAGTATCATTTTTGAAGCTTGAAGAATGAAGATTTGTTGTTTGTACAAAAAGAGGAAGCAAATACACCGAGAGCTCAAGATTAATTATTTTATTAAAGATAACAAAACTTATTTTATTTTTATTTTATTATTATTATTCTTTTGATGAGACGATATAACTTTTTTAGAGTTGAATTATAGTATGAAATATATAATAATAGACAACACACTAGACCAATTTCCACCTCGTGTGGACATGGCAAATTACTATTTATTGATTAATTTACAAGTTACATTATTTCTATCTAGAAACTTTAAAATGATCATTCTAATATCTCCATTTGGAGTTCCCAGGTAACAATAAAATAACTACTGGAATTATAACATGGAAAACCATTTGACTATGCATTAGGCTGGGCAGCTCTGACCACTCATCATGGTTCCAGTGAGGAATTCCTTGGACGTTGTCTTTCCTCAGCTTCTCAGTTGGATACGTTACTAAGAATGGTTCTTGGGGCACCTGGGTGGCTCAGTCAGTATAAGCATCCGACTCTTGATTTTGGCTCAGGTCATGATCTCACTGTGGTGAGATCAAGCTGCGCGACAGGCTCTGCACTGGGGGTAGAGTCTGCTTAAGATCCTCTCTTTCGGGGAGACTGGGTGGCTCGGTCATTGGGCGTCTGCCTTCGGCTCAGGTCAGGATCCCAGGGTCCTGGGATCGAGCCCCGCGTCGGGCTCCCTGCTCCGCGGGAAGCCTGCTTCTCCCTCTCCCACTCCCCCTGCTTGTGTTCCCGCTCTCGTTGTGTCTCTCTCTGTCAAATAAATAAATAAAAATCTTAAAAAAAAAAAGATCCTCTCTTTCCCTCTCCCTCTGTCCCTCCCTGCTCCTCTCTCTCTCTAAAAAAAAAAAAAAAAAATAGTAGATAAACCTTGGAATTTATTATCCTTTAATTTATTTAATAAACGGAAACATGATTTATCAAAAAGAGATAAAAACAAGAAGACATTTTGATTTTGATTTTTGAATTTTATACATTTTACTTGGATATGTTGTCTTACAGATAAGATCATCTTTCAGCAAGAATTTTTCTTCTATTCTATTTCCTTAATTGTAAATTAGTAATAAAATGTGCCGTTTCATGCTGCTATTGTAGTAAATTTCTATATGAAGCTTCTAGTGTATTGATTAAAACAGTGAAGAAAATATGGAGGATTTGAAACCTTCTTAAAAAAAAAAAACTAGCTCATAAGGAATGTCCGATATGACAGTATTTGCACCTTAATCCACACTCATCTTACTTCCAATGTCCTATTTGCATTATTGCCGATCGTGTTTTCCGAAAATCACTGCATTAATATCTCCCACTTCACATGCTCCCCTGAAATATGATTTTGCCACTCCCATCACAAGGTAGAATTTGCCTTCCCTTGAATCTGAGTTGGCTTTAGTGATTATTTGACCGATAGAACATGGTAGAAGTAACATTTTGATACTTTCTAGGCTTGTTCATAAGAAGTCTTAAAGTTTCCACCTGAGTATCTGGGAATAGTTGCTCTTGGGATGCTCGCTCCAGGAGCCCAGCGTCATGAAGTGAGAAGTCCAGCCCACGTGCAGAGGTCATGTGTAGGCTCTCAGACAGCAGTGCTTGCTCAACTCCCAGCAAAGGGCCAACAAATACTACCAGCCTTTTGGGTGACCTGTCCTGGGAAAACAGCCTGGTAGAACATTATGATGACACCATCCCCAGCTTTATCTACCACAACCCAAGAATTTCCTGAGTCCAGAAAATTCACAGAACCACTAGGGATAATAATATCTTATTGTTTTAAGCCAATAAGTTTGGGGTGCTTTGACATGCAGTAATGCATAATTGGAACAGCACTCTGTGTATTGTTTTGCTTTTCATTTTTTATATCTGTGTTAGTATGTACACGTGCACTTACACACATATTTACAGATGAGTCAAGAGTTTTGAGCAGGCCATATTTGATAAGATAAGAATGATATACAGCCTCGGGAAATAAAACCCAAGTCAATCTACAGTGGGGCCCCCAATTCATTCTCAGTGGTGTTGTATTGCTATTACATTGTATATTGTTTACCTCCTAATACTTTTACAGAGGTAAAATGAAATTTAAATGAGCATGGAAAGCTGCCAGGTTGACTAATGAAAACTAAATGAGCAATGTGCAATCTTAGAGATTAGTCAGGATTTAAATTATGCACCTGCTTAAATATGCCTCAGAATCTCAGTTGAATATCAAGCAAATATTCTGTTATCATTTGCTGGAAACACTGGTTCCTTCCACTAATTTTGGTATGGTGGCAGTTTCACTCATTCATTCAGTTCATATCCATGAATGTTCCTCTACCAGTACCTCTGTGCAGTCTGCAATGGGATTTTCTTCAAATTCAGGTGGACTCGAGGTTTTGGCTTTTAAAACACAGCAGTGATTTGGCCAGCCTACCAGAGGCAGTCTGGGATTGATGACGGATCTAAAATTCTTAAATGTTTGTGCGAAGTGTTATTTTGGGAAATATGAGGATTTTCCTGAACAGCTGTGAAATTCTAATACTTCCCTAAATTATTTATAATATTTCTTAGACAAAAATGCACCATTCATTTTATTTTTAACTTTTGAATTTCAAAAGGATCTGTTTCTCTCAACACCCAAAATGCCAATTTCTATAACCTGCAATTTTAAAATGGACAAGTAAGGACTTATAAGGGAAGATGAGTATTTTAGAATTGTAAGACTGTTTTCTCTTTGAATAACTGACATATATTTTCACAATTTTATAAAACATTGTCAATTGCAGTATATAAATGGGATATTTTTTAAGCATGAATTTAAAAGCAGTATAATAAGTAAAATATTTTACAGAGCTATGATTATTTGCCTTTTTTTCTTTAATTAACATACTTTTCTCGAGAGGATGGTAATGATAATTATATGTAGTTTTAACAATATTACCAGTGAAACGATTTTAGTGACTCTGATACAATTTCTTTTTAAACAGTGCCGTACATTATTTCTTCTTAAAAAGCTTGTATCTTTTCAGCTGGAGGGCTATTTCCCATGAAGTAGCTCCAAGAGGAAAAGGCAGGAGGGGTATCATGAAAGCATTAACTTCTTACTTGTTCTGATCTCATGCTATTCACACCCCAGCCTTGGTGCTTCCCGTTATATGGGTTGGGTTTTCCACCTTTATTTAGGTGCTGCTTGTTTCATTTTTTGATGTTCAAGTTCTAAAATGACTTATGTCCCATAAAACTTGACAAAATATGTTTCAAATTGCATGCTGCTTTGTACACAAATGCTGGTGTTGGTCATGTTTTTCAGAAGTATAAGAAGTATAAAGAAAGGAAATGCTTGATCTCATCTTTCTTCCTTAAAAAAGAGAGGTTTGAAATGACTGATTTTGAAGGTTTCTTCCTAATCTAAACTTCAGTCATGTTCTCCAGTAACACAGGCCACTCCCTTCCCCCCATTCACTAGGATAAGGCTACTTGGAGACTGAAAAATCTCTCTTAAAACTTTCAAGGCGACGACTTACTCCACCCGCTTAACATGTGGATCATTTAGATATTTTTCATTAGATGCCGAGGAGGCAGGGAAATGAGGTAGTTAATTCCTGGAAACTCTGCCTCTATAATTATGTATGAACTTATTTTTGCTGTGCATATTACAGAGACAACTTGCATTTATTTTGAACCATTCCAAGATCTTTGAAAATATGGAACTTCAAAGTATTTCTCAAAAGAATAATAAATTCTCGTTTGTTTCCTAAATCTGTGGATTTTACTAAATCCAGATCTCCACCACAGTTTCCCAGGATGCCACCACTCATTTTTCTTCTGTAAATAATAAATGCTAGGTGACAAGATGAATTGGACTTACGGATTAGCAGAATTCCTGAGTAGAAAAAGTATATTCGTTTTGCTTGTAGAAAAAGCAGTAAAATGATATTGGAACATAAGAAGTGAAATGAAAACCTGACTCCTCTTTTTGGCATCTTGAAAGAAAATAGATAAATGAACCTGCTCTCTATCCCTTTCTTGTTTTCTGACTTTATAAAGCTAAGAAAAATGAAGTCAGAGCATACTTAAGCTTTGCTTTATTGTTCGCTGGGAATCTACTGTGCTAAAATATATGTTGTGTTTACATTTTTTTATGTCTCTTTTATGTACGTATACTTCTTTATAACTGGCCATTCAGGTCTTTTTTTGTATACCTATTCCCATGGTATATTTAGAAATAAAACAGAATACCAGTTTTAATATGAAACTCTTGTTCTCCAGACTACATTGCTACCGTCATGTGGATGAATAATTAGCTTTATATAGATCATATTATAAAAGGTGGACAGAGTTTTCCCTTGGCTTTTTTGAGAATCTTTTTTTTTTTTGTCGTCTTTTAGGTTGCTGCAAAGAAATACAGTTTAACTATGAAGAAGGCTCATTTTTAGCAATAGAAATGTACTCAATGAAATCAATTTAATTTTTAATCATGAAGTCCATTTCTAATAGTAGACAGGCTGTGGTCATCACCTGAATTTTGAGAGAGTAAAACCAAGTAAGGAAAGCTGCAACTAAAGAAATCCTGGAGTATTTTGTATGTTAGATACTACCTAAAGAAAATCAATCTCAGATTAAGTGGTGTTAAATCTTTTATGCTCCAGGAAAGCACTTTACTTGTCCATTTAATGAATAGCAAATTCAATAAAACAGTAAAACTCTGGAGAGTTGGTTACCACAAAAACTTAAAAGATGAACATTCTGGCTTGATGCGTTTTGGTATTCCACTTGCTTTGAAGTGATCAATTTAAGCAGTGTTTTATTATCAATTTTAATACCTTAGGATTATTAGTATTTTTATTTAAATTAAAGTGGGTCCACGTTTAAGATGCCGTGTCTACCCTTGTGTGACTCATGGCCAAGGGTCTTGGGCTACCCAGGCCTATCTCTGGCCTTCGTTGGCATCAGTGGTGCTACTTATGTAAATGGTGTCAGTTACTGTCTCACGCCATCTGTTTAGTTGCATATAGAAATGTGCTAATGGTACAATTTGACACAAGAGGAAAATAGGTGAGGATGGAAGTGATGTTGGCATATTGATTTATGGTATATTTGAACATTTTGTAGAGGGAAAAATGTAAAGAAATCAAGATACATACTTCAATTTATCATTGGACTCAATTTCTTTTTTCTTTGAAATCAGCCACAGCATAGTACCTGGGACTGACTACATTAGGACATTTCCTAAATGCAGCAACAAGCTCAATTTTTACTTTGTGAGAAATGGAAATAAGTACCCAACTTTTCTCGTGATGTTTCTTCTCACCAGATTTTCTCACATTTTTTTGCAACCCCGGTAGTTGTAGAAGGGATCTGGAAGAGTTATAAAGGAACAGCCTTCACGTCTTCCCTTCCCAGGGAAGAATTTTCATGAGGAAAACTTATAAGAACTTCCTACGACTCAACCAAGTAAAATAGTTTTAGGCCTTCAGTGGCTTGCAGTTTCCATAAACTGTCCAATACTTAGTGTCTGCCATATTGGATTCCTTTTATATGGCAATAGCAACCTCTAGAGGCAATCAGGACAAACTGAAACTTTTGTTAAGAGTGGGCCCAATTTGATTTTAACAGGTGTAATTTTCAGGAAGAAAACAAAAATCACTAGGCATGAAGGCAGTTGAAAAAGAAACCAGATTCACTCAACTGAGAAGACTATTGAAATAATTCTCTGAATCAGAACGTCAAACCTTTCATGACCTAGCTCAGGGCTTCTCTTCACCTTGAAGTCTTTGGACCCCTTTCTTTCAGTCTGAGCTATTGGCTCCGATATTTATGCCTCAAGACCACTCTGCACATTTATTTGTGATATGAACCATGAGCTGCTTAAAGTCAAGGTCCGTGTCATGCAGATTTGTGTCTGACCCTCTACCCTGCCCCCAGCTTGTACCTCATACAGTTCATAATACATAATGCATATGGAGTAACTACAGAATGAACGAATCATTGAATGGAGGGGACAGAAAAAAACTAAACCAGAGTGCCATCGGTGCCCTGGTGGAGTATTTCTTGAATCTGGGCACCCATGGAGCCACCTTGTACTCACTTCCTAATATCTCACTGGATTCGTCTCTGTTTTCCTAAATTGGCTTCTTTGAGACATTTGGAACTAGTTTTGGCCTCTCTCCAGCACCTTCTTTTTTGATGTGTTCTTTTATCCTCATGGGATTCTGAAACTATTTTATTTTACCTGTTTGTTTTTAGTGATAATGACCAGTTATTGATCGATTACTATTTGCTTGGTGTGTTAGTTTTTATTGCTACCGTAACAAATCATCAGAAATATAAGTGCCTAAAACAACACAAATTTATTCTGTATTTTTTTGGTCAAAGTCCATTAAGGTCTCACTAGACCATAATGAAGGTGTCAGCAGGACTATGTTCCTTTATGTAGTCTCTAGGGGATAATTGTTTCCTTGCTCATTTAGGTGTTGACAGTTCAGTTCGCTGCTGTTATAGGGCTGAGGACAATGTCATGTTTTAAATCGAAGTCTACTTAATTCTAAAGCTACCTCACTCTTAATTCTTATACTGTGCTATGATGTGTGTATCTTACTACATGTGTGTGACACACACAGGCTAACACATTATGAACTGTTATTTGAAAGACCACGTTGGACCAAATAAAACATACAGTTTACACCATTGCCCCTGGTGCAATGGTGCAATTTATTATAAAATAAGTTTTGTGTATCAGTGAGTAAAACAGGATGCTGGGGAGTTTGGTATGTTCTATGTTAATGGCAAAGCTACAAGTACAGAAAACATTTACTGGTAAATGTATTAGTTTTCCAAGATTCCATTCCAAAAGATAATTATTTCACAGGTCAGTGGTGATGCTGTATCTTGATTGGAGGGTACTAATAATATGAAACAATCCTGCTACTTTAACTTATAAAATGTTTTTAATTCTAAAATATTACCTCTCAAAATAATATGCTTATGTTTCATAGGCTTAATCATACTGCTTTAGCTTTACGTTCTCCATGGCTCTTACCTTACAGTTGTCCCAGGGCACAGGGGAAGGTTGTGTGCTCTGTGAACGTTCACTCAATCATTCTGCCAACTAACCTCGGATTTGGGCCCTGTTTCTCTATCTTGTTTTCTCAATGTCAGCTGCCATTGTGGAGGCATCATCTATTCGTGCCATTTCCTCTTTATTGCAGAACCTTGATGCTCTGCATGACCACCTCGCTACTATCTACCCGGGTATGCGTGCTCCTTCCTTTAGATGCACCGATGCAGAAAAGGGCAAAGGACTCATTCTGCACTACTACTCAGAGAGAGAAGGACTTCAGGATATTGTCATCGGAATCATCAAAACAGTAGCTCAACAGATACATGGCACCGAAATAGACATGAAGGTAATGGTCAGTGATGGAGACTCTTCTGAACACATCTGACATATAGAATATTAAGCATGATACCCTGTGAATTTACCTTTGGTTATCACTGCCAGTGGACCTCATTAGATATATATTTGAGCTATAACAGTGCTGCACCAGCAATACTCTACATTTGGCCTTGGAAATCATTCTATAGGATATTTTTTTTTTTTCCCTGTGGCAGCAGATATCTCTTTCCAATTATACATTGCTTAAGGCAACATGAAACCTAGTTTGCATCTCCTGTGAGCACACACCAGCTGGGCAGCAGAAGGATACGTGACTAGCTAAGCTGTATGTAACTGTATGCCTTCAGCATACAAAAAACCCATAATGTGGATAGTCAAATTCTAAGAGAATATAAAATCAGATATTGTTCTGCTGTTCATTATTTCTTTGTAGATTTTTTTGGTCTGTCCCTGAAATATAGTTGGAATCTCACCTTTTGTGATGTAAAAATTTTGCTTTTTTAAAAAAAATCTAATTCTAAATCTAGTCTATTTTTTTAAAAGATCTAATTCTAATTCTAATTCTTTTATTAGATTATAAGGTGAAAGAAACCAGGTCTTATACTTTAAAAGTTGTGTTGCTATTGATAATATGTGGTCTTAGCTGTGTGCAATAAAGAGAACTGTTGTTTGACTCTTTGTGACCCACACGGTCTCTCCTAGTCAACTGCTTTTTGTGCGCTAAGCACGTTCAGCCTTGAGAGCCATTTTTCAGTTGCCCTAAGTTAGAGAAAATTAAGGAAAAGGATACCCCATTTCAGCTTTTTTTTTTCTTTATGGATATTTCCTAGGTGTCAGAGTTATGTTCTAGCTCATATGTGAAGCCCAAGCTTTAAGTACAGTATTATGCCAAATAAAAATTGTAGCATTTAAATTGATGACATTGGAAAAGTGTCCCGTCTAGTTCATCTAGTAGTGTTACGTTAGGCTTTGTGGTTTTCTTTCTTTCTTTCAGGAGTTGGTGTCCATGCTTCATGGGGGCACTTGGTGATTCCCAGGTGCGGCCTTAATTTTTCTACAACCAGAGAGTGGGACTCTGTGTAACTTGACCTTATCAAATCCAGAGACATTTAAAAGTTAAATTAAAACCTTGGGCGATGAATACAAATTTATCCATGATTAGGAATCTCATTGGAAGTTAGTCAAAATATTAGATACCTTTCATTCCTCATTTTTGATCCTGGTACCAAACTAACAACTACATCTTTTTTTTTTTAAAGATTTTATTTAAATTTATTTGAGTGAGAAAATGAGATAGAGAGAGAGAGCATGAGAGGGGGGAGGGTCCGAGGGAGAAGCAGACTCTCTGCTGAGCAGGGAGCCCGATGCGGGACATGATCCCGGGACTCCAGGATCATGACCTGAGCTGAAGGAAGTCGCTTAACCAACTGAGCCACCCAGGCACCCCACTAACAACTACATCTGTACTAAGTGAGCCTTCATCAGGGGCTTTATGCACTGTGTCTTTCTACTTTTGGTTTTGTTTTTTTATTTAGGCAAGTTGAGCAAGAGACAAGCACAGAAACTTCAGGAAAGAAACACAAATTCGAGCACACTTGGATCCTGCAGTTGCTATGGTTATTAGTGTATTTGTCATGGAAGGCTGACAGCCATTAGCACACTCTATATAAAATTCAAGTTTTTACTTAATTATGTGCTTTACTTTATACAATATTTAGGTTGCCTTGTGGCCTTTATTGATTCAAGTACGCCATCACAGAATTCTGAAATATTTTCATTTTTAGTTATGTTTTGTATATTTAATTTTTGTCAAAGGCACTTTTTTAATTTCCTGAAGTATTATGTTGAATCTGTAAGCTTAACAGGTCCGGAGCTACCAGACAGTTTAACTACTTAAGGAATATTATACCATGTCAAGAAGTAATATGCCGAGGAGAGGTTAAAAATATGATCAGAAAGCAGTTCATTTTGACAATTTAATCAAAGCAAAAGAGCAGAATTGAGGAATTAATTAGTAAATTGAGGTTGCATATAATTCAGTTCCTGTAGCTAAAATGGAATCAGAGCAGAACATTTTAAAGATTGACTCTTATTTTGTTTATGAAACTTTAGAAAAAGCAACTTTAGTGGGATAGAATGCTTAAATCATAAGTAAGAATACTGATATTTAGCCGGTGTAGTAGATTAGGATGACACTGATAGTAGTAATATCCTAATTCCGTCAGGAAACTGTATTTGAAAGAATATATACAATAGCGGCCGTATTAATTGTGATTCATTCTGCAGTTTCAGAATATGGCGCAGTGAACTGAACAAAAAAAGCGAAAAAGAGCAATATTCTGCTTTCATTTAGTTGTAACTGAAGAACTCTTGCCCCAGCTAGTTCCCATTTGGATTTGGCCGCAGTTGAGATACAGTATTTCCCTTTTTAAGGGGATGTGTTGTTTGTAGTTCCTTAAACTCAAAAGAAAAAACATCTTCTCGAAACCTTAATAATGTATTTGCCTATGAATAATATTTTAGAAATGTAGTTATTTCTTTAAATTACAGAGCTTTACTCACTATTATGATTACTTCCTCAGAATGAGTTCCTAGATTTGTAATTAAATCAGAGAATATAGAACTTTTTGGGGATTACTTATATATTATCAGTCTACCCTTCAGAATGTTTAATCAAGATCCCCTTCTGCTGGTGGTATTTGAGATGACTCTTTTTCTGTGTCTTACCCAATTTGGTATTTTGCATAATTGCCAACTGATGGATAAAAATGACACTGCATGTATTTTTTTAAAGATTTTATTTATTTATTTATTTATTTACTTACTTACTTATTTATTTATTTGGTGGGAGCCGGGGAGGGGTGGAGGGAGAAGGGGAACCTCAAGCAGACTCCTCCCTGAGTTCGGAGCCCCAACATGGGGCTCGATTTCACGACCCAGTGATCATGACCTGAGCCGAAATCAAGAGTCAGATGCTTAACCAATGGAGCCACCCAGCCACTGTGACATTGCATGTATTTTAAAATATATATCTCTATTAAATTTCATTTCTCTCTGTGAATATCATTTTTTATCATATTAAATAGAGCCACTTTGTATGCTTTGTAGGTCGTTCACTGAACAAGTGTACCTGGCTGAGTGGGCTGAACCTCCAGGACAAGGGGGTGCTTTTCTCCTAATTCTACCCAAGAGGCCATCTGGGCTACTAAAGGACCGATACCAGATTTGCAATTTTATTGTAAATAATTACTCAGTTTTCACATTGCACAAGACAATATCTAGAAATAGTTTCCTATTTAAGACATGCATAGTATTTGCATAGTTAACCCTCTAAGTGCAATTCTCATAACCAGTTTCTTAAGTATTTAGGTATTTTAACCAAACTGAAATGCAGACAATCAACACCATCTCCCCCTTTGAAATCCAGGTTATTCAGCAAAGAAATGAAGAATGTGATCATACTCAATTTTTAATTGAAGAAAAAGAGTCAAAAGAAGAAGACTTTTATGAAGATCTTGATAGATTTGAAGAAAATGGTACCCAGGAATCACGCATCAGCCCCTATACCTTCTGCAAAGCTTTTCCTTTTCACATAATATTTGACCGGGACCTAGTGGTTACTCAGTGTGGCAATGCCATATACAGAGTGCTTCCCCAGGTAAAATGACCTCACACTTCCCTGAGGCCTGAGACAAAAGGCCATGAAGACGCCATTGTTACATATGGTCATTTATTCATTTAACACATTGACTGTATATCATGTGATGTGCAACACATCACATATCATAAATTTTTCAAATGTGAGCTGAGTATATTTGAGCATACTGCAACTTTCCCTAGGAAAGCTACTTATTTATTTATTTTTCTGTTTTAGTCACTTATTTATTTATTTTTCTGTTTTAGTCACTTACACGGACAGTGGGAAAATTATATGGGAATGCTTTTTTTTTTTTCAAACGAGAAAATGGGTGATTTTCTGGTAACAAGCGTCTTTCACTTATTTATTCACTCATTGAGTAAATATGCGCTGACTTCAAATATCTTTCAAAGTCAATCATTGACATTTTCAGGGAAAAGAAGGGAATTTTACAAACACTTAAGAAGAAAATGATAGATTCTCATAGGGTTGAGCAGACAAAGCATCAAAGGACAACAGTTGGGGTGATGATGAGAATCTGCGTTTGATTTGTATTATTCAGACCCATTTGAAAAATCCTTTCTACTTTTTTCTCTCACTTAACTAACTTTTGAAGTTGTATCTAACATGTTAGAGATACTTCCCACTTGTAGTTAAAGAGACTTATTAATTGAGGATTAGCCCAGATGGGATCTGTTGTAGACCTATACATCCAGAAGCAGGGTAGTGTACAGTGTGGGTTCCTATGCTGGCCCTGTCTCTCTCTCACTGTATGAATGTGAGCACATTACCTGGCCTCTCTCTGCCTATTTTCCCTTCATTATAATGTGAGGAGACAGAGCGCATAAAGAACATTTGGTGCACTGTCTAAGCAATTATTAACTGTTACCTGTTATTATTATTAGCCATCTCTTAATAAACTATGAGCATTTGCTGGTGGTTTTGCTATTTAAAGTTCATCTTAAGCCACAGGCATTTGAGACCTCATGCTACGTTTTTAAAAGACACGTTTCTTTTCTTTCTTCTTTGAAAATGCTTCTCTTACTTATGTTAGCTTATATTTGAATATGAATGCTCTGAAGCCATATTAGGTTTCGTGTTCATGCAACGATATGATGCCCATTTGATTGCTGAGTGACATAGGTCAAGAGAGGAGTCCATGGTTGAGGCAATTCCCCTACCAAGTGATTATGGTTTTCTATTTTTAAGTCTTTTTGAGCTGGCTTAATCTAATCTCAAATCAAAAGAATTATTTCAGCTAATCACATGTTCTTTTCTTTTCATCTACATTGTAGCTCCACCCTGGGAACTGCAGCTTGTTGTCCGTCTTCTCTCTCGTTCGTCCTCATATTGACATTAGTTTCCATGGGATCCTTTCACACATCAATACGGTTTTCGTATTGAGAAGCAAGGTAATTAAGATGTTACGTCTTTCAATGTGATTGAGTAAGGGATGTTACAAATTAGAAGTGGCCCTGAGGGAAAGTTAGCTACTCTACCATTCCATGATATGGAGAAGGTATAGACAGATCCCAACCAAAACCTCAGAGGGAGTCCTATTTCAAAGGCAATGTTACTGATTTTTGGTTTGCCTGAGGGCCAGTGGAACCTTTATCAACTGATCAGAATTAACAAAAATAAGTTTTGAGACTGTCTCATCGGGACAGGTCAGTTTCACATAATAAAACAAACATCTTTTACTCCCCAAAGCTACCATGTGCTATTTTAGAAATCAAAACTGATAAAGATGTTTTTAAATTTCAATCAAAGCCCTGATTTAATTCTTCCTTAAATTGTCTATTATTCTTCATGCCATTTTTGTGGGAAAATAAAAGTGATAACATATTCATTCAGTTGATTATTTAGGTAGCACCCAGATCTCATAGTTTCCATTCTGCAGATTGGTATAGCAAAAGTGTCGTAGAGTACACATCTTGTCCTTCCTGCAGCCCTCGCAACGGCCTTACCCACACGTACTTTATGTATTTGGAACTACTCTCAGCTGTTCTGTGAATCCACACGTGGAGAATGGAGACGCTTGGTTTATTTTTTGCTAGAACTTAGTATTATGTGTTGTAGCCCTACTAGAAAATCAGAAATACGATTCACGGCAGCTTTAAACAAATATGCCAACAGTAGTACACCTATTGTCTTTCTGGGTTTAAAGGAGATGGTCAATTCATTTCCCTGCAGTGTTTGCCAGGTAGCCAACTTTGCTTACTACTTAGTACCATCTTGGTGAAATGCCCTTCCTCATCTACTTGGTGCATTTATTCTCCCTTATGGTTTGGTGGGAAATGAAGCATGCGTGTCCTGCTTTTTTGCTGAATTGTTAGGTAGGGAGAAAGGTACTAGTTAATGGTTATGTCTTGCCTTTTCAAGGAAGGATTGTTGGATGTAGAGAAATTAGAATGTGAGGATGAACTGACTGGGACTGAGATCAGCTGCTTACGTCTCAAGGGTCAAATGATCTACTTACCTGAAGCAGATAGCATACTTTTTCTGTGTTCACCAAGGTAATCATTTTTTAGATTAATTATAATGGATATAAGTACCCATCTTTAGCTAACAGAGAAATTCAATAACACTTTATTTAATCATGTCTACATGTTCTAAGTGTAATCAGATTTTACAACCTTGTTTATATACCTCTCTATAACAAAGATAATTTCATTTCACATTTGTAATAAGCTCAGAAGAAATCATGTATTCTTTTTTATTTGTCCTGTCTTAATCAGTCTGCTGAGTGTTAATGCCATTAGATCATGGAAAAATCTCATCTGCAGGTAGCTAATTCTATAGCTTTATACCTTCCAAAGAGGTGTCATATAGAAAAGCAATTCTGTAGAGTTTCTAATATGATGGCATGAATACATGGATATGTTTGGCACTGAGAAATTACTTTTTAAAATTATTTCTGGATTTGAACTATTTTATATCAAAAATATATAGCAACTTTAATCAGGATTCACTATTCAAAATATAGTATTACATTGAAATTTATGTAAATTATGTTATTTATAATAAACATGAGAGGGAAGTAAAACTGTAGGATGTTGTTTTTCCAATTTGACAAACCATTTTACTAAAAGATGCATGGGAACTCAAAATAAGAGAAATATATCTACATTTACTTAGAAAAAGGTAACTGGAACTTGTTAGGTGATATTTTGTGTATTTATAACTTTGTGTAACTGAAAGCTATACACATTATTTAGTAACACATTCAATCAAGCATTTTTGGTGAGCTATTGGCTAAAAATTTAAAGTTCGCCATGATCACTTTTCATTTAAAGATACTGCCTTAAAATCTCTGAAAAACATAAGAAACTTTGTACAACTTCCTTTAATACACTATTAAAGACTACATAAGACTAATGACTTTTTTTCCTGAGAATATGTATCACAAAAATAAAAGAGACAAAATTAGAGAACATAAATTCTTTATATTTTTTAATTAGTCACCTACATTGATCTACTATATCTTCATCTACTTTAAGTGTTTGTTTCTTTTGCCTCTTTTCCAGTTGAGCTTTAGTAGAATGACAGCTTTTCAGTAGGGACAATTTCTATTCATGGAGGTAAAGTTCTCTTTGGAAACAGAAGCAGACAATTTGGAGTCTTCTTGTTAATTGCCATATGCAGAAATTCACATAGTGACATATTCACAGTTTGTTATATTGTACCTGTCCGTATGTATAGAAAGATTTGTACTTCCATTAAATGAAATCACCTAAAAGTAGTTTTAGTTGTAAAGTAAATAATTTCAAGACGATTAGTTTAACTTTAGGAAAAAAATGTTAATAGTCCATTAGAATAATTTTTGGAAGAGTGAGACATAATTTGATTGTTTTCTAACTCGATATGAGCATTTTCAGCCCTTTTCATTTTAAGATTATAATCTTTTTTTTCTCTACTCATGAGTAGGTCTTGTATATCATTTAGCAGATGATCTGACCTCTTTTCAGATGGGTTTTTTCTGAAAGTGAGCTTTAACATACATATGCATTTTAACAAAATCTAAAGAGACCATGTGTTTCATTAGTTAACTCTTTGATCATTTTATTTTTCTATACTGACATGCTAATTTTTGCTTTGATTTGTGGACATTTCTGCTGAGAACGTATAACAAGGAGACATTTTATCAATCTAAAATTCTTCAGTAAAGTCAAAACTTGTTACGTCATTTTAGAGAAATTCTTATTGGGAATGCCCAGAAGTAGTTACTTTGTGTTTAAAAAATTCAATCCAATAACATAACCTTAAGACATTTTAAGCAAAAAATAAAGTTTTAAAAAGCAGTCACTTACCAGATCATCGCTATTCTAAAAATAACTTAGGTAAAAATAACTTAGGTTACAGAGATGCATAAAATCTAGCAAGATTAAATAATGTTTCAAAAATGAGAAAAATTTTCCAAGAAAAGAAGGGTGGTAGAAGAAATTAGAACCAGAAGGAAGAGTAGCACATAAAATACATGTCACAAAGTCATAAATACATAAAATACCTCAGGTCATAAATCTGATTATAAACTTTTAATCATTGCACCTAAAGAGGAAAAGTAACCAGTTACAAGAGTCCAAGAATCCGTAAGGCCAAAATGAACTGGGTTCTCAAAAGAAGCACTATCATCCCTGTTACAGAGGGTAGAAAGAAATTTGTCTTCATCTCTTTATAACGAGAGGAAAATGTGATAGCAGTGAATAACAGCCTTGTGATAAATACCTGATCAGGTCTCATGGGACGGATTTCTACCTTAACTTTCAATTTAGGCTGATGGCATCTAAAAGGTGATTTGGCAAAATGTGTGTCTTTGATAGATTTTTAAATATATAAAAGAATGAAGTCATAGTCTTCATGTGACTCCAAATTTTCTTGTCTTTAACCTGACCTATTGAATGGGTGGGAGAAATTGAATGGAAGGAGATGACAGAGTTATACTCCTGTATAGTCATTAGGCTCAGGATTATCATGTAGACAAGTTGGCACTGATTTTGCCTCATTTCCCTGTATGACAGTGTGATGAATCTTGACGATCTGACAAGGAGAGGTCTGTATCTGAGTGACATCCCTCTGCACGACGCCACACGCGATCTCGTTCTTTTGGGAGAACAATTCAGAGAGGAATACAAACTGACCCAAGAACTGGAAATCCTCACAGACAGGCTGCAGCTCACGTTAAGAGCCTTGGAAGATGAAAAGAAAAAGACAGACACGTAAGAATGTAACCTCGTGGTGAAGGAAGGGCATCGTATACTGTGACTCAGCTACAGTTAAGTCTGATCACCACACCAAAGAGGCATGGAGCCCATTGTAGCTCCAGAGTAGTAAATAAAACCTTCCATGTCACTTAAAAAGAAATTATGCATACAGAAATAAATCAGTCTTAATGGTAGTGGAAATATGTCTTCTATTTTTATAAACCATGTTGAAAGAACAGATGCCAAAATAGCTCTCTCGGAAAATCAGTACAATAATTCAAATGCGTATTTAATGTTGAACTCTCTATTCATTCCTTCCTTCATGTGAGAGCTGTGTACTGAGTATCCTCTGTTTGCCAGGGACTGCCTGGGTTCTGAGGGTTACGTAGAACACTGTACTTAGAACTGACCATTGTCTTTTAAAAGATTTCTCGGAGTCTAGATTATTTTAGGGCTTGGCAGATATGAATTTGACAGATTGTGATGTCATTTGTAATCACAACAATTGCATCTGTAATGAAATATGTTAACAAAAATAAAATCTGGGGCACCTGGATGGCTCAGTCAGTTCAGGGTCAGACTCTTGGTTTTGGTTCGGGTGGCGATCCCAGGGTTGTGAGATCGAGCCCCACTTCGGGCTCCGTGCTCAACGGGGAGTCTGCTTGAAAGCCTCTCTCTCTTTCCTTTTGCCCCCTTCACCCCCATGTGTTTTCTTTCTCTCTCAAATAAATAAATAAATCTTTAAAAAAAAACAGTCTAAAACTACGATTTTTCTATGAATGGTGGGTTAAATTGTGAAAAATTGGACGAGTAGCATTAAGGATAAAACTTCCTTAAGTTTCAATAACTTCAAAAAATGTATATTATATAGTTGAAACTTAAGGAATAAAATTATGTCTTTTGTGCATGCTTCTGAACAAAACAAAGTTAATAGTTAGAATTTTAATAAGTTAAAATGCTATGTTAGTTACCTTTATATGAACTTTTAGAGCCAAAAGGGATATATAAAAACCCACAAATTTGGTGGGATGATCTGATCATTTCATACCAATAGTTTTCCCTGTCATGGGAGAAAAGAAAACCTTAAAAAAAAAGATAATTCTTCATTTTCAAATAATTCCTTTGAATACTTAAGATACATAAGAACTATTTCATTCTTCTTGAACACCCAGGTATTGATAACGGCATCACTTTCTATACTTTTCTTTCCATTGATACATGTGAAGCTGCCCTTGGATGAATGCTGTGTCAACGCATAAACACATCAGTTAACTATGCATTAATAACATGGATTAATAACATGGATGTCATGGAGAATGCCATTTAATGTCCGTCTTTATCCTTAGCTTCTTAATTCACTTGTCTGGACTAAGCTATGCTTAGTTTCTTGGAGACCTCTTCACTTTCCTTGTGGCCCTAAGTGGACTACTTAGTCTATCCAGGTATTTTGCAAATTTCAGAAAGCATATAGGGCAGGCAGCTCAAATTCCTCCCCCTGTTTGAGAAGCAGTCCAAACTGTAGGTTTGATTAATGAGTGGTACAACTTCATCCCTGAAAATAGCATATTTTATGAAGCCTGTAAGATTAAACTTAGCATGGAATGCCCTCTGGCTACAGGGAAGAAAAAAGCAGAGAGGCATCATTTGTTCTGCTGGATCCTCATGCCAAGAGACATCGGTTGCCCTTGTTTCTGCTTCTCTCCTGTCAACCCTCAGCTCTCATCCCCTTCCTGTTGTGCTTACCACGCTTGTCCCTCAGTGTAATCCCTGAAGCCATCAGAGTAATCTCTGTATTACCTATAGAAATACAGTCTTTTCTTGCGTAGTCCAATCTTCATCTGGTTTATCAGTTTCTTCCACAGAGGAGTGAGGCATGCATGAAACTGAAGAGAAATCTACCTTTTTTTTTTTTTTTAAGATTTTTGTTTATTTGACAGAGAGAGAGTGTGAGCGAGAGAGAGACCACGAGCAGGGGTGAGGAGCAGAGGGAGAGGGAAAAGCAAGCTCCCCGCTGAGCAGGGAGCCCAATGAGGGGCTGGATCTGAGGACCCTGGGATCACGACCTGAGCTGAAGGCAGACGCTTAACCGACTGAGCCACCCAGGTGCCCCGAAATCTACTTCTTTTAATATTATTTACACAAATTCAGGTGGATTTCTTATTCCTAAGAGATAAACATGGTCCTGGTATTATGCTACTCAGCGTTTTAAGTGCTCGTGATGACAGCTTTCATACTGTGAACCATAATGGCAGGTCGGAATTCAGTCCCACAGATGAAAACTGTGGCATCCTATGGCCAGTCTTCCGCTTTGCCTATTTATTTGTTTGGCTTATTTTCATTTGGTATGAACTGGTTTGTATGTGGAAATGTTGTATGTGATTAAAACAAATAAATGTCAGTATCTTTGATACCTCCCTTACATAAATGGACAGTAATGGGTGTCCTATTACCACTCCAGGATTTTACAGTACACACGACATCAAAGCTCTAGGAGGTGGACAGTAGAAGCACTAAAGCTCTTCCCAGCATTTCTTACTGTGGCTTTTTCCCCACCCCGCTGAACTGAACAGGTTGTTGTATTCTGTCCTCCCTCCGTCTGTTGCCAATGAGCTGAGACACAAGCGTCCGGTGCCTGCCAAAAGATACGACAATGTGACCATCCTCTTTAGTGGCATTGTGGGCTTCAATGCTTTCTGTAGCAAGCATGCATCTGGAGAAGGGGCCATGAAGATTGTAAACCTCCTCAATGACCTCTACACCAGATTTGACACATTGACCGACTCCCGGAAAAATCCATTTGTTTATAAGGCAAGTCCAGATCGTATCCTAATGCAGGGCTCCTCCGAGTCTGAATTCTGGGACCCTAACGCTCAGAGGCACTGCAGGCACCTTCTCTGAACGCTAGCCCTATAACCATGACGCAGCCAGCCTCCGTGTATTCACTGTTTGCCGTTTTCTTAAATAATTCCCTCTTGTTACAAAACTTTCTCTTCCTGGTAACCGAAAGGAGTAGCGCTGATGATCCCCTGGTGAAAATGAAATGTTCAGCAGCTCATTTGCACTTACATTAATGAATCTGTGCAGGTTGTTTATCACATGTAATATAAACATAAAATTCATTGTAGTGCTCTGCAGGAGACATTTTTACTGAAATATATAAATGCTTTGCATAGGAAAGAAGTCGGAGAGCAGGAGAAGGGTACTGGGGACTCTGATTTGCTTTTAGATAACACTGACTTGAAGATAAACATTTATAAGGCATTTCTGCTCTTTGTTCCAATTAAAAACAACTCTAATATTGGAAAACTGAAGTCAGGGGATTATTGCTTCATAAAAGCAAGAATGTTAACTAAACCATCTCCAGGCATCTGGAGCAATAGGAGTGCCACAAAATCTATCTATTTTAGAGTGGTTTTCTGAAGTACACTGGAACACTTTGTGAGCACATCAAAATATAAATGGTTAATGAACATGGTAAATCACTGGGCTTTGGGCAGTGTCTCTTGTGCCGTAACCCATCATTATTTTAGGGAGTTGTTGGTAATTAAATGTCCTATTGAATTGTAAGGTATCTGGGGTGAGAAACCAGGAATTATTAGGGAGAGAATAATGCTCGGTCTGTACCTGCCTGTAATCAAAGACCTCAAGTGCCAGTGTGTAAATTTGAAATAATTACAAGTTTTTATTACAATTACAATCTTATTGGAGTTGAGTGCACTAGAATTTTAAAAGAATTCAGAGAAGGAAAGTTTAAAGCTACTGGTAGCCTTGGAAAAACATTGTTTATATATAAGGGTAGCAAATGAAATGGTAATGTTTATTCTAACCAATGAACATGTAAATTATATGTGCTGTGTTAGGTGGAGACAGTTGGTGATAAGTATATGACAGTGAGTGGTTTACCAGAGCCGTGCATCCACCATGCACGATCTATTTGCCACCTGGCCTTGGACATGATGGAAATTGCTGGTCAGGTTCAAGTGGACGGCGAATCTGTTCAGGTTAGTAAATAAAACAGATATTATAATAGTAGTAGTAGACCTTTGTGGACATCTGACTCACATTTTTTACCAGGCAATTATTAATTATGTATAAGGAAAGACTCTTTGAGAACAAGGACTACATATAATCTTTTTCAAACCCATTGTATTCCATTTTTTCGTAGAGATGGGAAATCTGTCCACCTATTTGAAATTACTTAGTCTATTCCATGTGCTGAAATCATGAGGATGAGATAAAACTTCCTGTCCTTTCTGGTTTATTTATTTATTTTTATTTTTATTGTTATGTTAATCACCATACATTACATCATTAGTTTTTGATGTAGTGTTCCATGATTCATTGTTTGTGTATAACACCCAGTGCTCCATGCAGAACGTGCCCTCTTTAGTATCCATCACCAGGCTAACCCATTCTCCCACCCCCCTCCCCTCTAGAACCCTCAGTTTGTTTTTAAAATCTCTTTTCCTGTGTCTCATATAAGTTACAAGATTCATATCTTTGAAATCTTCAGGCTTTAGAAAAAGAATGTTTCTCTTGGAAGACAGATTTTGTGAGGGTTTTTTATTTTTATAAATACACTTGGAGTTCTTCTATTTTATAAATATGCTGTAATATACTTGGATTTCTGGAGAATTCCTATGATTTTTATATGATGACTCTACATTCTGTAATATAAAGTAATCAAAAATTAGTGTTTTGGTGATTGAACTTATTGAAACAAAGGTTTGATTTCTGCAGATCACAATAGGGATACACACTGGAGAGGTAGTTACTGGTGTCATAGGGCAGAGGATGCCTCGATATTGCCTTTTTGGAAATACCGTTAACCTCACAAGCAGAACAGAAACCACTGGAGAAAAAGGAAAAATAAATGTGTCTGAATATACGTACAGGTAAGAAAACATGTCTTAGTATTTACTGATTTGCAAGAAAAATGTCTCTTTACGTGCGGCTTAACTCTCAGTGATTTTGTTATTTTTAAACGGTCATCATGGGGCACCTGGGTGGCTCAGTTGGTTAAGCGTCTGCCTTCTGTTCAGGTCATAATCTCAGGGTCCTGAGGTCGAGCCTGGAGTCAGGCTTCTCTGTCTCCCTCTGCCTGCCACTCCTCCTGCTTGTTTTCTCTCTCTGTGCCAAATAAATACATACATACGTACATAAAATCTTTAAAAAATAAGCAGTCATCACTTAACGCTCTTCGGATTATTTATTTCTTATTCGAGAAGACTGGATCATTACTCCTACTTTTAATGATTTCACACCACTTTAGGAATTCCCTATATGATCATTGTTACTAAAACCTTGTGTTACCTTTAAATAAAACTGTAGTGTGTGTCATTATTGTCTCTATTTCTAATTTTGGTTCATGTCACTTTCTCCATGCAACCATACTCCATATGTCTCCTACCCTATTCCCTGTCCCCTGTCTTTTAGATGTCTTATGACACCAGAAAACTCAGATCCACAGTTCCATTTGGAGCACCGAGGCCCTGTGTCCATGAAGGGCAAAAAAGAGCCAATGCAAGTTTGGTTTCTTTCCAGAAAAAATACAGGAACAGAGGTATGACTAAACAGCATGCAATTCCTTTTTTTAAAAAAAACAGAATATAAATATAGACAGCTAAAAATAAATAAATAAGTAAAATATAGAGAGAGCTAATTTATAATCACTGAGTATATGTTTTATTTGAAAAGAACTCTTGTTTACAGAAGTGAACTCTCAAGTAAAGTAGCGGAAATACTGGCGGAAATACTGAAACATTAATGAGCCAGTTAGAACAATAAAAACTTCTTAGGGGATACTTTATGGTTGCCGGCTTTTGTCCTCTCATGAAATTAAAATCAAAAGCACCAGATGGGGAAGACCTGTTTTGTCTGTTTGTTTGTTTGTTTTGTTTTGTTTTTGTTCTTCCACCAAAATCTGGCTCAAACACGGCTGAGGTGAAAGGGCTCTGAGAGACTCCCCGGACTCTTTCCTTAGCTCCTTAAGCCATTCTGAGATCACCACTGGGCAGAGTCAGGACCACAACTTATGGGAGTTTACTTCGTCATGAAGCTTCGGGTCCTTCCGAGGGTCAAGCCATCTCCCTGTGGAGTGTTTGGTGATCTCTAGACGTCCTAGTCCCTTGGGCGTTTTTCCTAGAAAGAAGAGCGATTTATAATCTTCCCGAACCTGAATGATTGTGTGGGGGAGCCTCAGGTTCGCGCTAGAGCTATGGTCCTACTCTAGCTGGAAGCCATATGCTAGAACAGTTCTCAGACGCTGGCCCTCCGCCCCGGAATCCCGACTCCCACCGGGCTTGCACACACCAAGGTCATGCCCCCTTTGTTCCCAAATGCAGTGCGCTGCATCAGGAGCGAGTTTGAGACTTTGTTCCCTTGTTGATGTATTGGTTCTTTAGAGGGGAGTGAGACTCGCTGATTATATTTCTTTTTTCCATATGCATACATCCCCTAAAAATGCTGGTAGAGCCTAAGTCCTAAAAGGAATGGAATGCCAAATTTTAAAATATTTATCTTTATCTTCTTTCTGCTCTTTTTACTTTAAATAGTTTACTTGTGGTGTTGACATGCTTACGGGTGTTCTTCTGATAAATTAAACGCTACCTCAAGTGTTGCTCATTTTAGGTGGGTGGCCCAGAATTAGGGTGAGAGGACAGAAAAACAGATGTGAATGCAGATCACACTTCCATCTGAAGAAAAAAAGAAAGAAAATATTTTGGGGGATACTCCTAGCTTTATTATCACAAAATGAATCCCTGTTTATTCTACTCTTTAAAGGAAACAACACAGGATGATGACTGAATGTTAGACTGTGGGATGAAGAAGACCGCAGAATGGGCGCTTGTCCACTGTCACGTGCCAAGCCTGGGAGCCATCATTCCCTGTGGATACAGATTTCGCTTTGTCTTTTGCAGTTATCCCAAGCCTTTCTCCTTGGTATAGCTTTCATGATTCATTACTCAACCTTAGCTCTGCTTTTGATTATGTTCAAGGTTTAGTATATTACCTGAAGTTTGGCTTTAGATGTGAATGATGTGAGCTTCCTGTGTTTTAAGATCTACCACAAGCATTGCCGAGCATGGTAATTTGCAAGTGGTAGGCACCCAATAAATATTTGTTGAATTTAATTAAGTGACACTGAACAGTATTTGGTCATGTGTATATATCATATCATGGCTTACCAAATCTGCTTAGTGTTCCATGTATATGTCTATGTATATTTTCATGACTATAATAACATACAACAAAGTTTATATCACGTTGGTGTACATCATTATAGAAATCATTTTATAAGGAGTGAATTCCAAGTTTTAGGGGAAAAAGTGCCATTTATTTTCAGATTCCCAGAATAAGAATTAATATACCATGCTAAGAAAATAGTGACTATTTTGAATTGTGCTCATTTTCCTTCAAAAATAGAGGATGCACATTTCTGCTACCAAAATATTTGGTGGTTCACTCAATCATGTGGCATTATAATTCCTCTAAAATTCTCATTTGTACTATATCCCTTGTATTAAATCTCATTAACCACATGCAACAGTCATAAAAAGCCGTACTGTTCTACACTGAGCTATTACATTAGCTTGGGATAAATGTTAGGCGCTCTAACCACATCCAAGAATAAAATTGGAGACACTGCTGGGATGCCCCCGAAAGGGCCATTTCTGGCCTTTTCTTTCCAGAAATGAGCTTCTTTTTCTTAGCTTGGAAAAATGTGATTATATCCAGGCCATCACGTTCAGAAAAGTTACTTTAAATTTGACATAGAAAGCATTCCTGTTGGAATAATTGGCCTATTGTTCTTAAATATCTCTGATAATTTATTAAGACCTACCTTTATAAAATATAGTGCAACTACTTTTGTGTAAAAATGTTTGTCTTTAAATTTAGCATTTCATATCAGCACCTCTAAATATGTATAAATGTCCCATGTTCATGTGTAAGAGAATCGCAATAAATTATTTTTTCCACTTGTCTCTAGACTGTATTTCAACAAAAATGATATTAATGTTATTATTGGCCATATTATTACTGTCATTTTTATAAGTACATTTTATAATTTGCCTGATTCTGCACTTTAAATTAATTTCGATTCACTGTTCTTACACAGTTGAATGGCTCCTCTTAGATAGCCTTATCCTCAAACGCTGTTTTTCTTTAGTACCAACAAAGTGGCAGAAGCAAGATTAGACCTGGAGGGCAGATCCACAGATCTATAGGAAATGACAACAGCCTTGAGGATCTCAGTCTTTTAGGAGTGAAAGACACATATACAATTAATTAAAATATGTGAGACTGGTAGTGATGAAACATAGTTAACATACTGAATGATTACTTAGCGAATGAGAAAGGAGAGGATGAAGGTAGGATGGGAACAGGAGAGGGCAGGGAGATTGGGGAGGGTTTTAGGAAGGTCTCCTTTAAAGGTGAATCAATGCCAGCACTGGGTGTTATATGCAAACAATCAATCATGGAACACTACATCAAATACTAATGATGTAATGTATGGTGATTAACAACACAATAAAATAAAAAAAAAAAAAAAAGAAGCAAGGCTCTAGGCCAAGTCCAGTGGCCTACGCTCAGTGTCTCCTGTTTCTCCCCTGCCTTATCCTCATGGACAGCAGCGATCCTGTGCATTGACTTTGCTTTGCATAAAGTTCTCTTCCTAATTTCTAAATTCCTTGAAGTCTCTCTGTTGCACTGACCCTGATTGCTTCGTATTTGTTTTTTAAAAAAAATTGTTTCTGGTCAATTACTTCACAAACATTTTTGGATAAGAATTTTAAACATAAAGAAAAGGTCAAAGGAGTTGTATAGGAGTCGTATTCCCCTGCCACCTGGATTCTAGAGTTATTAAAAATTTATTAAATTTTCAACAATTCCCTTTTAATCCATTTTCTAGCTTTTTGTGGCCTGCTGGATTTTATTTTGTTGAGCTATAACCCAATAAAATTCACTCTTTAAAAGTGTACAATTCAGTAGTTTTGGTATATTCGCAAAGTTGTACAACCATCTAATTCCAGAATACTTTCATTACCCCCAAAAGACATCCTGTAACCATGAGCAGTCGATCCCAATTAATCGCTTCCCCCAGCCCCTGGTAATGCTAATCTACTTTCCGTCTCTAAGGATCGACCCATTCTGAGCATTTCATAAAAGCAAAATCATACATATGTGGCCTTTTGTATCTGGCTTCTTAGACTTAGTGTAATGTTTTCAATATTTGTCTATGTTGTACCATAAATCAGTATTTCCTTACTTGTTATGGTTGAATAATATCTTATTGTATGGATATACCACTTTTTGTTTACCCATTCATAAACTGATGGGCATTTGAGTTGTTTCCACTTTTGGTTAATATGAATGATACTCTTGTGACCATCTGTGGACAAGCTTTTGTGTGCATGTGTTTTCAGTTTTCTTGTGTATATACCTAAGAGTTTAATTTCTGGGGCATATGGAACTCTAGATTTAACTTTGTGAGGAACTGCTAAGCAGTTTCCCAAGGTGGCTGCACCAGTGTTCTTTCCCACCAGCAGCGTATGAAGCTTGCAATTTCTCTACATCTTGCACAGCACTTTCTATATTGTCCGTCCTATTGATCTAAGCCATTCTGGTGGGCATGAAGGGCCATCCATCGTGGTTTTGGTCGGTATTTCCCTAATGACTAATCATGTTGAACATCTTTTCATGTACTGAGTAGTCATTTGTATATCTTGCTTGAAGAAATTCCTATTCAAATTATTTGCTCTTTGGAGTCGGTGGGCGGTGCTGCCAGGCCACCCATGGGGTCCCCATTGACCGCCTTACCGCCGCCCTCTGCCTTGAAGGCGTTGAGTAGAGGTGTTGATCCAGAGCTGGAGGGGGAGTGTCCAGCTGCCTGCTGGGCTGCCCAGGATCCACACCCCCAACTCCCCCCATTCCCGGGCTCCCACCGCCATTGGGCTCTTCTCCCGCGCTGGCGCCCACTGTGGGCGTCCCACAACTCCGGAGAGACCCGGGCAGCTCCCCCTGTGCTCAGGACTGGTGACTGACGCACCAGGGGCCCACAGAGGCGCAGGAGCGTTGGTGATGGTGTGGGAAGCAGAGCTGAAGTGTGCTGGGCTTTGATGAGGTGTGGCCGTTTATCATGAGGTAGGAAAGCGTGGATGATTACTACCACACCACATGGGCGAGGAACTTGGCAGGGGTAAAAGTCAGAAGGCCCGGGAACCTCTCTGAACCACGGTATCATCATCTGTAATACAGGAATGCTCATTTTCTCCCTGTGGATTTTTTCAGAGGAAATGAATGGGTGAGAGGGTCCTGGCATTTTGTTTTCCTTCACCGTTTTGTGGCCATTTTTCTTCTTCCCATGTCTAGTCTGCAAAATATAAGCTTAATAACATTACCAATGAAAGATATTTGGCTACTGAAAAGTTGGGGAAAAAACCCAAATTATTTGCCAAATTTATAAATTGAGCTATTTTGCTTTCTTAATTGTGGAGTTGCAGGAGTTTTTATATTCCGTACACTAGACTTACCAGATCATGATTTGCAAATATTGTCACCTAATATGTGGGGTTTTTTCACTTTCTTGGTAGTACCCTTTGAAGCTTAAATTTTTAAATTTTGATGTAATTATATTTCTCTCTGTTTTTCTTTGGTTACTTATGCTTTAGGCATCTCCAAGAAACCATTGCTTGATCCAAAGATCACAAAGATTTACATCTGTGTTTTCTACCAAGAGCTTTATAATTTCAGCTCTTACATTTAGGTATTTGGTACCTCCTGAGTCAGTTTTTATATGTGGCGGCCCTAGGGGTCCATCTTCATTCTTCTGCTGGTGGAAATCCACATATCCCAACATCATTTGTTGAAAAGACCATTCTCTCCTCACTAAATTGTCTTGGCACCCTTCTTGAAAATAAATTGACCATAAATGTAAAGGTTTATTTTTGGACTTCTCAGTTCTCTCCCATTGATTGAGGTCTATCCTTATGCCAGTACCACAGTCTTGTTTGCTGTAGCTTTGTAGTGAGTTTTGAGATTGGGAAATGCAAATTTTCCAAGTTTGTTCCCTGGCAGCTAGTTAAGCATTGATGTTCCTTGATTTCTTCCTCATGTCCTTTAATAATCTCACTTGTCCAAACTGTGATGACTAATAATAATGACTAACAGTAGTTGCACCTTAACTTTGTGCAAGATTTTATTCTTGCCACTTTATATGGCTTATTTCATCAACATCCTCACGACCTAAATAAGTGTGTTTTATTTTTTTAACATGCCACTGTATTTTGTTTGCTAACATTTCACTTTGATTGTTACATCCATTTTTATACAGAAGAATAGTCTGTAGTTTTGTATGTTTTGATGATGTCCTTGTCAGGTTTGGAGAACTGATCATTATTTCCTCACATGTTAACAAATGTGAAAGTTTGCCCAATTTTTTTCTGGGCTAGTTTAACTAACATTTTCATTACCTGACCCTTAAAAGGCTGGAAACAATTTCCTATGAAGATCTCCAGATTTAGTGCCTTGTTTTGTTTTGTTTTGTTTTTGTTTGTGGAGTAGCTTTCTATTGTTTTCTCTGTTACTTCTCTGGGAACTGATCTCTAACTTTTTAACTTAATTAGACTTAATATTAGTTTTTTATTAAAAAAACTATCAATTTCATTCAGATTTTTAAAAGGATTTTAATAGGCATACAAAGTAAACTTTTATGATATTTAAATTTTTTCTCACTTTTGAAGATTATTTTGCCTCAAATAGTGTTTTTTTTCCTTCATTCGTCCCTTAGTCCTGTAAATTAGTGACCTTTTCCTGTTTCCATAAAACCGGCTTTTGGATTAGTTTTACTATTTTCCAACTTTTAAATTTCTGTTTTAATCATTAATTTTTTCTTTCTCTTTTATTTAATTCAGGTTTTCTTTGTCCCACTTTTTTGAGTTATATGTTTGTCTTAAAAATTGAATGCTATAAAATGTCCTCTGATAAAAGCATTTGGACCAAGTATTCTGATATATCATGTTTTAGCTATCATGATTTTTTTCATTATTATTATTTTTTAATTCTCCAATTTTACTTGGTATTTTCCTTTTCTTCCAAGACTTGTGCAATCATGTGTTTTTAATTTTCACTTTTTTTTCCCCCACCTTCCCTTTTCTTTGTCCCAACTGTTCTGTCCTGATCAGTAGGGATTCTATTCCTGGCGCCATCTCTTCTGTACAACATTCGTCCTGGGAAGGAGAATTTGTAGGTTATTTTCTGTTGTCGTAGATCCCATCCCATCCCATCATCATCAGACCTTCCCCTAGTCTCTTTATACTCCCTCAGCAATTGGTTTCTGTAAATTGCTGTTCCAGTTTTTGTTGCTGCAGTCTCAGATTGGTCGACTGAGCTTTCTAGTAAGTATGCATTTGTGATATTGGATCCTCTGATCTGGAGCACCAGGTCCTTCCTCCTATTTCCTTCTTCATAGATAATAACACTGTCTGATGATTTTATCTATCAGTGGTTCCCTATCCATGGGTTTGGGGGTACATTTGGGTTGCAGTTAAGATGATTTTGTTCTGATTTAGGCATCTTGTGGGTTTTTGACTTCGCAATTTTAATTGTTATGCCTGTCTTAAAGGGACATTCAGGAAGAGTAAAAAAACTACAGTGAACTGCCATCTTCCCAGAATCCAGCGTACATTTAATGAGTGTTAACTTGTGGCAGGCACTGTTCTAGGTGTTGGCGATGCATCAGTGAACAAACATCCCTCCGTTTGAAGCACTTAAATTTCAGTTTTGGCATCTTGAATATTTTTTAAAGTCTACTTTATTCTGCCTACACGTCTCACTTCAAGCATTCATCATCTCTAACCTAAACAGTTACAAGATCTTTCTAAGGCTTTCTACTTCCTGTCTTTCCACTTTCCATTCCCCACTCGCAAAGTGCTGCCAGAGTGGTCTTTCTCAAATCAAAATTACTCTTTGCCTAAGATCACTTAATTGCTATTCATTGTCTAGACACCCTAGGAGAGCATACACAATTGTCACTTTTACCAGCCTTATCTGTTGTTCGCTGCCTTTGTAATTTTCTACTTTGCTTTTTCTGGAATGCCCTGTACCCATACTCTGCTGGCAGATTCCCAACTGAGTGTCTTTGGCACTCAGTTCAGTGTTCTCTCGTTGGAGATTTCCTAGGCAAATTTAGTTCCTTATTGTTTCACAATACTTACCATGGTTAGCACATTATTTGTTTATATGTCTGTTTCTATATTAGGCTTTAAGTTTTTAAGGTTAAAATAGTTCTTCCTTTCCTAGATTTATCCCTTGAGCCCACCACAAAATGGACACTTAATGTTTGTTGAGTGAAGGAAGGGAGAGAGCAGTCCCTTTGAGTGGTGGGGTCAAAAATCAGAATTGAAGAGAATGAGAAATGGGGACTGGACAAAAAAGATTTCAAAAAATGGCATTATTCAATTTGTACTTGGAGGAAACCATTGTCATTGGTGGGCTGATTTAGAGAGAGGGGCTGATTTAGAGAGAGAAGAATCAGGATGGAGGATGGTGAGGAGCCTCTCGTGATTGTTTTTGGGCCTGCTTTAATGTGGTGGCAAGACAGAAGTTTTATTGAAGACAGATCAGAGTTCAGTGAAACAAACTAGTGAAAACTACCAAAAAAAATTAGAGCCAAATGTTAGGAAAATGTTTTGACAGTTTGAATTGAAGATATAAGTACATGTTTTAAAACTTTCACAGTAGAATGCCAATTTATATACACAAAAAATATCTTTTAGAACCAATTCATTATTTTATTTAAATACATAATGATTCACCAAATGACATGTTCTGTTTTCTTTGTCATTGAAGTGATATTATAATCAATAGTAAGAATATATATATGTTTCATCTCTGAATTTCCTACGTGATGAGAGTGTTGAAGTATCTTTTTTACATCAATAGGTGACTTTTAGGTCACACCTACAGGTGGTGGCTGGTTGCCAGTGGAGCCAACCACTAATTACAGGGTTCCACTTTCAGTACCACACCTGAGCTCTGAACTCCAGGGGGCACAGAAGGGTTGGAGATTGAATCGAAGGGCCAAATGGCCAATGATTTAATCAATTATGCCTGTGTAATGAAGCCTCCATAAAACCCCAAAAGGACAGGGTTCAGAGAGCCCCTGGTTGGTGAACACGTGGAGATAAAGGGTGAGTGGTGCCCTGGGAGAGGGCATGGAAGCTCTGCCCTCCCCCTCACCACCTTGCCCTACTCATCTCTTCCATTTGACTGTTCCTGAGTTATATCTTTTTATAATAAACTGGTAATTTAGTAAGTAAATGTTTCTCTGAGTTTGCATGCCACTCTAGTAAATTAATAAACCCAAATAGGGGATTGTGAGAATCTTAGATCAGAAACACAGGTGACAACCTAGACTTGCAATTGTCCTCTGAATTAGGGACAGTCTTGTAGGACTGAGCCCTTGTCCTGTGGATTCTGATACTGTCTCTGAGTAGATAGTGTCAGAGTGGAGTTGAATTGTAAGACTGATAATTGACTTCCTGTGACTTCCTGAGAATTGCTTGGTGGTGTACGGGAAAACGAAAACAAAAACCCATACTGTAAGTGGGTGCAAATTCTTAAAGGGGAAAACTCACTTACCTGCCTACCCCTAAGTAGGTTTCTCTTTTTGCTGTCCTCACTAACAACTCAGATGCTCTAGAGGGCGGCAGAGAATGCTATTTAGAATGTAAGCTTGTAAACCTGGGAGGGACATGAGGTTATCTCGCAGAAGGGCAGTTCACCACCTTGGCTCCCACCTGACTGTCACTTCCTGTGTGCAGCCTTGAATCTATCCAATCCACCCCCCCCCCAGGTTTAAAGGAATGTCATAAAATAATTATTTCTATCTCATTTTAACTATTTGTGTAGCATGAAACCTAGGCACACATATCTTTTTCCAAGATTTCACCCACATACTTCCTGCTAATTCTATAGGAAGCTGTCCAAATTTATTAAAACAGGCAATTGTGACAGAAGCTTATAATTTTGTACAGAATTATTATAGACAAACTAAGTTGTATTTGTCTCATGTTAAAAGCTATCAAAGACAAATAAGAAAGTGCTATTTATTTACAGGGAGAAAATCAGAAAACTTATTTTGTATTAATTAAAAGTGTATTTAAATGATTCTTCCTTAAAAAAAAGAATATTCTTCCTTGCTACTTCTACCACATGGAGAAAGGAAATAACTTAGGGTAGGTTTTAAAAAAATCAAAACAAAAAAATATTGGACAGAAAGTCAAGAATCTGAGTCTAGTTCTCGCAAGGTTAGCCCTGTGTTCTTGACAAATCATTTAACTTCTTAGGATTCAGTTTCCTAATCTCTAAAAAAAGGAGTTGAATGAGATGATATCTAAAGTTAATTCTTACTCTAAAATTCCACTATTTCTCCAGTAAAAATTTCAATGCAGTGATGCTGTGACTTTGGCCTGGCCCTTTTGGAAATAGTTAGACAATCTGTACTTAACTGTACTCACGTTAATGGTTAAGGAACATTGAGTAATCAATTGAGGGATTTTAAAGGTAACTTCTAAGAAATACACAGATCCAAGGCAAAGACCTGGTGTGGACTTTTGGCTGCAAGATAAAATCAGAATGACTAGATCCTGATTAGTGTATGAAAGTATTAGTGTATGTGTTTCTGTTAAAAATTGGTCTTATATTATTTACCTAATTATGTTACATACGTTCAAATTCCTTAATAAAGAGTTGTGTTTTTGATTCTCTAAAAATAAGGAGAAAAGTGTACCTCTATTTCAAGCAGTCATCCTTTGAATAGAAAATTACCTCTTAAAGACAGAAAGTATCAGTGTTACATGTAAGATTATTGCTAGTGAAATTTATTGCCCATTTTGTATTAACTTATGAAACATTTCCCTTAAAAAAAAAAGAACTCTATAACTGAAACATGGAAACAATCTGTGTCCATCAATGGATGAATGGATAAAGAAAATGTGATATATACATATAAAATGAAATATCATTCAGCCTTTAAAAAAGAGAAATCTTACCATTTGTGACAACATGGATAGACTTTGAAGGCATTAGGTCATTATGATAAGTGAAATAAGCCAGGCACAGAAAGGCAAATAACGCATGATCCAACTTACGTATAGAATCTAACGAAGGTGAACTCCTAGAAACAGGGAGTAGAAGAATGGTTACCAAGGAATAGGGATTGGAGGAAATGGGGAGATGTTGTTTATAGGTACAAACTTGGGGCACTTGGGTGGCTTAGTCAGTTAAGCATCCCACTCGATTTCAGCTCAGGTCATGATCTCAGGATCTTGGGATCCAGCTTTCTGTCAGGCTCTGTGCTCAGTGGGGAGTCTGCTTGAGATTCTCTCTCTCTCTCTCTCTCTCTCTCTGCCTCTCCCCCTACCGGCTCACTCTCTTTCTTTCTCAAAAATAAATAAAAACAAAACAAAACAAAAACAAAGGTACAAACTTAAGATGAAAGTTCCAGAGACCTAATGTACAGGATAATGACTACAGTTAGCAGTAATGATGTATTGTATACTTGCAATTTGCCAAGATCTTAAGGGTTGTACACACACACAGACGGTAAATATTAAAAGTGATAAGTATGTTAATTAGCTTGATTATGGTAATCACTTCATAATGTATACATACATACATCAAAACATCATATTGCACACCTTAAATGTATGCAACTTTAACTTGTCATTTATACCTCAGGAAAGCTGGGGAAGATGGTTTAGGCTATAGTTTAAAGCCTATGTAGCTGTTTGTGATTGGTTGTCCTTGGGTTTCAATTTCATAACCTTGAGGCATTTACAGGCTTAGATCTTGGCTTGTTTATGTTAGCTTCCATCGCATTCCAGCCACATCAGTCTAATGGCCTCATTTAATTAATTTAACACCAGCCACTTTTCAAGTGGGCTCAGTGGTCACTAGAAGCTGATGGTGATTATCGGACAGTTCAGGTCTAACTACACAGGATGCTGACTGGATCTTCTACAAAAAGTGAATAGTCATCTGAAATATTTGATTGTTTTGTTTCTTCCTTGCCAGTACATTGAATCATACCTTGTTATTTATAAAAACAAAACAAGAGAAATAGCTGAATAATTGAAAGTGAAAGTGGTCATGGGATAAAGAAAAAAAGTATATATATGCTTATACTTTTTTATTTAACTTATAATATGCAGTTTGAATAGAGACTTATTTTTTAAAGATTTTATTTATTTATTTGAGAGAAAGCAAGTGAGAGAGAGAGAGAGCACGAGCTGTCGGGGGAGGGGCAGTGAGAGAGGGAGGAGCAGACTCCCTGCTGAGCAGTGAGCAGATGTGGGACCCGACCCTAGAACCCTGAGATCATGACCTGAGCTGAAGTCAGATGCTTAACTGACTGAGCCACCCAGGTGCTCCAAATAGAGCTTTTCTTTTGAGCTTCAACACTCTATGTATTACAACATAATCTAAACAGTGATAAGAAGAGTAATAAAAGAAAATGAGTTCTAGCTGAGAGATTCTTAGAAAAATATTTAAGGAAAGAGAAATCAGACCTTTTTATAAGTTGCTAAGAGTGGCAACTTAATGTTTTAATATATAAAGATTATAAAGAACCTTACATTTTCACTTGACAATTTTCTTGAAAGTTTTGCAAGAAGCAGTTATAAAGCACTAAGCAGCACCTATTGTTTTCTGACAAAGCTAAGACTATTAAGATCTAGTTTCCCACCCACATTCCATTTCTCCTTTTCTTTTGTATTCCTGTTAAATGTTTCTTTTTCCCTGTCAACTGAGCCTATTTTTACACTTGACAAGAATATTACCAAAGTACTAACTGAAAATGAATTACTCAAAAGCTGTCTACTAGCCGTTTTGCACACTTGTGGACACACGAGCAATTTTTACTTCATTTGTGCTCAATAAAATGTCCCTAAAATATAAGAGCTCTCCAGACTTAAGTGGGAGAAAAGGTGCCTGTCATACTGACCACATGCTCTTTTCTCTCATGCTAAACCATTGTTCCTGATTTATACATTTTTTCAGATTCGAAACTTTATATATAGCTCATTGCATTTGTTAACATGTAAACCCCTTTAAAAAGTTCTTTTAAAAATAGTGTTAAAACTATAATAAATGTTACAAACCTCTTTCAGTATACATTTCTTTATCTTTTTATTTTTTTAATTTAAAAGATTTTATTTATTTGTTTGAGACAGAGCGCACGAGAAAGCAGGAGTTGGGGGAGGAGGGGCAGAGGGAGAGGGAGAAGCAGACTCCCCGCTGAGCAGGGAGTTTGATGTGAGGCCCCACGCAGGCCTCAATCCCAGGACCCTGGGATCATGGCCTGAGCAGAGGGCAGAGATTAACCGACTGAGCCACCCAGGCACCCCTACATTTCTTTAAATATTGTACTGTACTGTAACAGTTATTTGAATTTGGCTGGAAAAAGATTTGGTAAGAGGTGATCAGAATCCCTGCTGCCCTTCAAGCTCACAATAAAACCTACAGTACCGATGACAGGGAGCAATATTACTGTCCCTGGGTAGCCCCATGAGCCCAACACTGTTTGGAACATTTTGCATTTGCATTAAACATTTGTTTAATCCTTACAGGAACCCATTGGTCTATCACCTCCACTTTATTTTATTTTATTTTTTCAAACTGTATCGAGCTTTATTAAAGATACTTTTCATAAACAATCATGGTGTTTCAGGCAGGACATGGGCAAACAATCATTAACAGTATACAACAACTTTCAAACCCCCTTCTTCAATGGACTCCCGAAATCAGCAAGCCACTATAAAACACAGTGAAGTCTTCATGTGATGCTCTGAACATCAGAGCGAGTGTTCACATTTCACATTTAGCATGTTGTTTAACAACTTTCCACAAGCCAGCCCTGACTTCAAAAAAAAAAAAAAAAAAAAGAAATGGCAGAATCACCAATCTGAAGATCCACAAGCTAAAAAAGGAACTCTTTGGAGGGACACCATCTCCATGGTGACACTGCAAAGTCTGGATTGCCTGACATACTGGGAACCATGTCTTGGCATCAGATTCCAACAGGTCTCTGAGTTTAAGGGAGTCAAGTCTACAGGGAAGGCAGAGAAGGAGAAGAGATCATAAATAATGAATTTTGTTTTTTTCACACTACAAAGCATCTGTGCCAATGTGGCTAATGTGTGTCAACGTAAAGGAATCCCTCCTCCCGGGAACCAAGAGGAAGTTTCTCACAACTAGAAGGGAAAGGTGTTTCCCCCCTGTATCAATCTAGCTTCAGGGACACCCTATTAGTGACTTACGCCTTTCCGCCAAACAACAACGAAAAGCTCTGTGTGCTAACAACATAGCTTACAAAACAAAAAGTAAAACAAAATCCTACATTTTTATAAAACTTGATAAAAAAGAAACAGTATTTTAAACGGTACGGTGACCAGAAGCACACAGTTATTAAAAGTGCACACACCCCACGTGGGGCACGGCCCGCACGCTCAGCTTTCCATTTCTGCTCTGTGCAGGCACCTCCATTTTCTGCAAGGTTATTCTCATCCTTGCCAGAAGCAGCTTTCTCCTTTTTCCCTTTGTTCCTTCTCTCCTTTCTTTGCAGGGGCCTTTTTAGGCTTGGGCTCTGGCTTTGGAGGAGCAGGGTTAGCAGATGACCTTGCAGATCTTCTCTCATCCTTCACCTTGGCTTTATCTCCTTTAGCATTTCCTCCAGGCTTCCCCTTGGGCATGGCAGCGGCAGTGGGACCTAGGTCCTGGCCTTTGGCTGCCCTGGGGTCATTCTTGCCTCTTCCTCTTCTTTTTTTTTAATAAATAAAAATATACACTATTTATTTATTTATTCATTTATTTTCATACAATATAACTTCAATGGAAATAACTCTGTAGTTAGTATTATAAGGAAGTCTTATATACTTATTTTTATCTTTATCTTATTGCCTGTTTTTATTTCACTGCTTTTAAGATCTCATTCTTTTTTTATTATTGTTATGTTGATCACCATACATTACATCATTAGTTTTTGATGTAGTGTTCCATGATTCATTGTTTCATTCTTGCCTCTTCTTTACACTTCTGTTACGTCCATTTTACTTAAACGGAAATGGAGCACATAAAGTTTGGTTAAGTTGCCAAAAGTCAAACAGTGGAAGAGCTAGTAATTACACATGGCAACTGGATGCCAGAACCCAAGCTTCCAAACCAGCACGTCTGACGCCTACCATATTAGAGATAAGCAAAGCAGTTGGTGAGAGGTGAGCTTCTGATGCAAGTTTGAACATCAGATTGCTGTCAGGTGATGAAGTTCGAGTTGGACAAGTGAGCAGGGAGTGTGAGGGAGATATGACAGGTGGTTTTAGCCTTTTAAACCTTATGACTAACAACGAATGACAGGATTTGGAGGCCTGGGGTACAGGCAGGGGACAAAAGCAGGTCCAGAGAAGGAACACATGATAAAACTCAGAGGAGGTCACAAAGCAACAATCATAAGCACAGAACAAGAGGATCCTATGGTATGCAGCAGGAGAAATGTCATGATGACTATACACATATTTCCTTATATTGTCTTTTACATTTTATAGTTAGTTATTCCTCTTGTATTCATCTTAATTGATATTGAGTTTACGATGGTATATGATAAGAGATAAGAACTGAACTTGTAAAATCCAAAGAGTTGACTGCAAATTCAAATACCCTTCTTTCCCCTAGTTGTAATGCTGATTTATTACTGAACTGATTTATTACTAAACTTTTACATACTGGGGTGTGTCTTAGGGTCATCAGTTTGTGCCATGTACCTATGGGTCACCTCTCCAACCAGTACTGTAGTTCTTTATGTAAGTTCTTGATAATACATTTAAGAATTTGATAAGAAAGTCTCCCTAAACTTTACCTCAAAAATTACTGCTTTTTTCTCTGGAATATAACTAAATTTATATTAAATGGTGGTAAATCTTACTATTATTAATTTCCACAAAAAAAAACCAAACCTGAGCCCAATAAGATATCGGTTAGAATAATAAGCCTATTTAATAGGTTCAGAAACTAACAATTTAGCAAAATGCAATTTTAAATCCTTTGTCTCATTCCATATGTGTTTATTTTACATATTTCAATACAATTTTATAGTTATCATCATAAAAATCCTGAATATTTCTTGTTAGTTTCTATACATTCTGTATTCTTGTGTTCATAATTTTTACTGGATTTTGTTTTTTCTAAGTAGATAATCATTACCTTTACCAATAATATTGTTTCTTTCCTGTTTTCAATTGCTATATCTAATAATTATTCTTTCCGTGACTCATTGAATTAGTCAGGACTTCCCACACATGGTGAAACATTAATGTGCTTCTCTGTTATGTACCAATTTTAATGGCAAAGCTTCTGGACTTTCAGCACTGAGTGTAATATTGGCCAGAAGCTCGTTTGTTTTTTTTTCTACCATGTTAAGAAAATTTCTTTTCTAGTTCTTTTAAGCCTTTTTTATTTCCAGGCATTGATGTTGAAATTTATCAAATAATGTGTTTAGCACTGATTAGGATAATCAGGTGTTCTATATGCTTTGAAATACATACCATATCAATGAATTACTAAATATTAAACTATCCTTGCCTTCCTGAGATAAAAATCTACTTGGCCATAGTTGATTAATCTTTTAATTAGGTAATTAAGGTGATAATACTTTTGCTATGTTGATTAATTTGATAATCATTTTTCTTATATTTAATCAATATATAACATACTGTATATTTGTTTTGGAGTTTTCTCTAGCTTGTATGCCTAAATTACCATTCAGTCCCTGTTTTCTATTCTCCATATTTTATATGCTTTGACAAATATGCTAATTTATCTTCTAATTAAGCCTCATATATAATCAAATTTCATATATTCTTTTGTAAAATTCAAATAACATTATACATACCATTCGTGAGAATTTTCCCATATCAACCCAAAATATCTCTGGATAATCATTCATTTAATTTAACACATTTTAAAAATTACATTTGTTTCCATTTTTAACCATTACAAATAATGCTGCCATGAACCTCATTAATCATAAATTTTTGTGCCTATTTCTTCTTAGTTTCAGATAATAAATTTCAAGAAGAGAAATTTCTTGATAATGTTTAATACCTTTCAGTGTATTTCCAAGTTACGCTCACAGTGAGACAAATTAGTAGTTTAAGAATAGGTCCATTTTCCTGTACTGTTGGTAACAGCAGGTACTGTTGTGTTTTTATATTTATTAAATCTCTGAGGCCCTCATTTGTTGTTGGTGTTTTTGTGATGATTAGTGAGGTTGAGTACATTTGCATGTATTTCTGGATCATTCTTATTCCTTCTTGGGGGTATGACATATTTGCATTCTTTAGCCTCTTCATGGGTGAGATGTTTGTTTTTATAAACTCTTTAGAACATACTATGTTGGGGCACCTGGGTGGCTCAGATGGTTAGGCCTCTGCCTTCGGCTCAGGTCATGATCCCAGGGTCCTGGGATAGAGTCCCACATCAGATTCCCTGCTCAGCGGATAGACTGCTTCTCCCTCTCCCTCTGCACCTCCCCCTGCTTGTGCTCTCTCTCTCTCTCTCTCTGTATCTCTCTGTCTCAAATGAATAAAAAAAAATCTTTAAAAACAAAGAACATACTATGTAATAGAGATATTAATACTCTGCTAATATACACAATTTTCCTAATTTTTATTTCTATTTCTTTCAAAATGTTTATTTGTGGTTGAGCATTAACTATTAGCCTAGTATCCTGAGTTGGATAGCTCTTCCTTGTCTTTTATTTATTTATTTTTCTTCTCTGTTTTTCTTCCTTTTCATTTAGATCTTCTGACAATCTCTAACCATGTGGAGAGTCATCCTCTGTGTAGTAGAACTATTTTATATTCAGTTTTTTTGTTTCCAGCATGCCCAGATCACAGGGATGGATTTCTCCTACAGTTGTCTGCATCACATTTATGAGACTATGCGTCCCACTGTGCAGCATGCAACTGCGTGTCCTTTCCTTCTCCAAATCGTGTTTAAAAAATGAGGGCTGTGGACAGCTTTTTTTTCTGAAGATTTTATTTGTTTATTTGTCAGAGAGAGAGAGGGAGAGAGCATAAGTAGGGAGAGTGGCGGCAGAGGGAGAAGCAGGCTCCCTGCTGAGCAGGGAGCCTGATTTGGGACTTGATCCCAGGACCCTGAGATCAGGGCCTGAGCTGCAGGCAGACGCTTAACCAACTGAGCTGCCCAGGTGTCCCTGCTATAGATAGCTTTTAAAGAATCCTGCACCAGATAAGAATTATGCAGTTCCCATGTAGTAGAGGTAGCTACCTAGCTTCCTTCTTTCGTTCTTTCGTTCGTTTGTTCGTTCCTTCCTTCCTTCCTTTGTCTCTTTCTTTCTTTCTTTCTTTTACATCTCCCTTGTTTTCTGATTATTCACATATTTCTACAGTATTTTAATCCTCTTTATTTAAACTTCGGGCTTAAAACAACATATTCATCTTTGTGCTTCTGCTCCATGTGGCTTTAGCTAGGGTCACTCATTCAGCTCTATTTAGCTGGCCACTGTCTAAGAAGAGTTTATCCACTTATTAGGTACCTCAGTACTCCTCTATGACCTTTTTCTCTTCCTGTGGCCTACACATGGCAGCTGGACTCTCAGTGTTCCAAAGGGACAAGCCCCAACATACAAGCTTATTAAAGACCTATATATTTTTTAAAAGACCTATATTTTATTTATGATATTTATGATATATATGATATATACATAAAACAAATACATAATATACTACACAGTATCAAATATAGATTATATATAATATGTATTTATGTCCCCAAGAGTAAAATTGCTGGATCCTAATTATGTATATATTTAATCTGCCTAAGTACTTGCATGTTGATCTCCAGAATTATTTCTGTCAACATTACTATTGGCTGTGCATGGAGATTCCCATACTCTGTGCTCATAATTGTACCATACAGCCTATTTTTCCATTCTGTCTCCAACCACAATCTAACCACTCCATTTGAGAAACTATAGTGGCTCTTTATCAATTTGTTACAGGATGAAGATCAATGACCTTACATAAGAATTCAAGGGTTCCTATAATCTGACCACTCCTTTTACTCAAAGGGATTTCCAGTTCACCATGACTCGCCTTCCACTCTCTCTAAACTAATCTCCTTGACGTTTGGCAAACACACTATACAAATCTGCAGCTGTAAGATTCTTTTCCAAGCTTCTGTGCTGAAGGCCTTGCCTTCTCTCTGTTTATCCAAGTTTTACCAATCTGATTCATAGGATTCATCTCTGTTTTGATATCTCCAACAATGCAAATAGTTATTTCTCTTCACCTTCTCTGAAAATTTTTTTTTCAGTAAGTATTCTGAAGCTTAACCATGTATTAACACACCAAATCCTGTTTCTCAGGCACCTAGTCCCTCTTAGGATGGTGAGACAATGTTGGCTAAGCCCCACAAGTGCTATTGCCACTTTCTGATTGTGTTTTATGCACCTTGGTGAACAGGGCCCCCTAGAGAATGGGAGTTCAAAATATTCAGCTTGTAGGTACCGTCCTTTCTGAAGACTCTGTGGGTGAATCATCAGTGATTTATGGCTATACAAAAGTATGAATAGGATAAACATAACCTGAAAAACAAAACCTAAGAGATGATTCCAACTTGTTTATTTTTCAGGCAGGTCACCAAAGGATGCGGATTTATAGCTTTTCTTCAAATATCCCAAATGGCATTATTGGGTCAACTTTATAAGTTGGCCTCAGGTCACTTTTCTATCTCAGAGGAAAAGCAAATGAGCATGGATCATGACCTACCACCATACCCGAGAGAATTAAGAGTATCAGGACTCTTGTTCTGAGGCGCCTTCTCAGGAACAGAATGGTAGAATTCTTTCCCAGTGTTATTTGTCCTTCATGTGCTGCCTTTCCATCTTCCACCGTTTCTGCCTGTCCATTTTCTTTTTTTACCTTTCTTAAAGCAGACGTGGCCTCTCCAGGTGAGAGTTTCAGATTCAGCCATACCATCCCCTCACAGGCAGAAATAGCCTTCCTAGGGTGTTCCCATTTGTCCATTTCCAAGAAAATGTACCATTGGAAAGGTAAAGCTCATGGGACTGTATTGCGACTACAGGCAATGGACCAGCACTTCCAATTAGTCCAGGTGAGCCCATAATGTGGAACCAGTCCATTTGTTCCCTTAGGAATAGTTATATTTTCAGGGGCACCTGGGTGGCTCAATTGGTTAAGCATTGGCCTTTAGCTCGGGTCACGATCCCGGGGTCCTGGGATCAAGTCCCGCATCGGGCTCCCTGCTCAGCAGGGAGTCTGCTTCTCCCTCTCACCCTACCCCTCCTCACCACTGGTTCTCTTGCTCTCAAATAAATAAATTTATTCAGGAGATATCCTGAGTGCATGTGATGTTAAGTTTCTCACCTCACCTCGTCTTGGTACATTAACAGCAGTGATGTGTCACTTTGAACTTTGGTAGACTCAAACAGAAACACAATATCTTGTTCCAAACCCTTGAGGGGATTGGCTTCAGTCAAAGGGTAATAAAGCCCAAAGTAGTGGAATAGGCCCATGCCTATTCCAGTCAGAACCCATTTGAAGTCACCTGGCATTACTGGTAAGAGTTCCACGTGGGGTTACTGGTAACCTACCTGCCAGCCATTGTCATTATCTTACCCAAAGCCCCGTAAGGCAGTTTCTTTCCCCTTGGCATTCTGGGAAGTGTTTTACCACAGGAGAAAAGAATAGGTCACTTTTCTACCAATCACTGCATAGTTTGAACACCTCTGTGTTATTATATTTCATATACCAAGTAGCTAGCTCCAGGGGCCAGAATAAGCCTCAGTCTTTGCATTCCAGACTCCTTTTGAGTCAACTGCTAGGCTTTTCAGATGGACATCTACATAACCCATTTAGATTTTTCTTCAGAATTCTTAGAGAGATTTCTAAAATTGCATTCCCTGCCAAGAGCTATTCCTAATTATCCAATTTTTGAGGGCTTATTTGATTGGCCATAGAGCAAGGCTATTAGATCAATCTGTTAGTCTATAAATATCTAAATGTTATTCTGGGGGTGGGAGTCCCAAGCTTCAGTATTCCCAAATATAATGCTTTCTTTTACGTTCTTTTACGTTCATCGTGTGGACCTACTCTGCCTTCTTTAACCAAAGATTTACCGCTCATAGGGTGAATGGGGGTTGATTTCCAAACTGACTTACATCTGTCAGTGAAGAATTTTCCATCAGCATATCAGGCAGCTTGCTTTGCTAAAACAGAAGGGAAATGACGGTGTCTGTGCCATTCAGCAATAGGAGCTCACCATTTGGGGGCTTTTGTCATTGGCCCTAACTGCACAGCTACATGTGTTCTTGGATGCAGTATACTCCCACCCTTCCCTTCCTTCACAGTGACCATGAAACATGCTTCTGTAAGTACCATTTCCATCTTATCAGTGAGTCCTTCTGCATTGTTCTGTCTTTATTGGAAGGTGTCTCTGACATTGCAACTGTATTGGGGTTTAGAATTATTTGATGTCTCAGTGGCAGGATCTGTCTCCACCAAAGCCTGGTAACAGATCAATCATTGACTCCTCTAAGGATCATCTGTAGTTGCTGCATTTAATGACTTGCAGGCCTAAAATTCCATGCTAAGATGCAATGCTAGACTTCTGTCAGGGGGACAATCATCTTCATAAATCTGCTCAGCGGGGAGCTTGCTTCTCCTTCTCCCAATCCCCCTGTTTGTGTTCCCTCTCTTGCTGTCTCTCTCTCTCTCTCTCTGTCAAAAAAATAAATAAAATCTTAAAAAAAAAAAAAGATTGGTCTCTGGTAAATCTGTTTTAGAGTTTTTGCTACTTTAAACCAAGGGTACGGTGACGACCCTTGAGCATCAGAATCTCATGAAATCCATAATACCTATTGTTTCCCCAAAGTAATTCTGATCTATTGATTCAGGGATCCAAAAGCTACTCCTTATATTGCTCTGCATTGTCCAATTCTCTTGACTGGCATTATTGTTCCAGGGTCTAGGGTCTAGAGTCTAAGATCTTGGGTCTGAATTAAGAGAAGTGAAACTTACGTTCTAAGAATCTCCATTCTTAATCAGTTACTTCTTTCATTACAACAATCTTTATTTAATTTTTTCAAACAATATATATTTGTAATTTTTTAAAAAGATTTTATTCATTTATTTGAGAAAGAGCGAGAGTGAGAGAGCGCAAGCGGGGGGGGGGTGTTGGGGAGCAGCAGAGGGAAAAGCAGGATCACCGCTGAGCAGGGAGCCCGATGTGGTGCTCAATCCCAGGATCCCAGGATCATGACTTGAGCCAAAGGTAGATGCTTAACCGACTGAGCCACCTAGGTGCCCCTCTATTTGTAATTTTTAAAGCATAGGAATATCAGAAGATAAGTTAATGAAAGTCATGTGAAATACTTAGAATTTCTTATAATTCAAGATTCATCAAGTCCAAAAAATAGAGGAGTCATCCTGATTATATTCTGCTACTTTCTCATTTATATTAGGCATACAATATTTGCGGAGTCCTTCTTCCATGAATCACTCACAATACAAATCGTTTAAATATTTTTTTCAATATGTTAAAAAAAAGAGTAAGAATAGTATCTCCTTGATTTAGCTTAACAAATTTGGATAAGTAGAAGGGAAAAGAATTGTAATATAAGAAGGGAGAAGCTGCCTTGCACTAAGCCTGAGACTCAGTCATACTATTAGCGCAACAAATGATTTTTCACAAGTGTCAAAACAAAAACAACCAAATAAAAAAAACTATGGCTTTGCAGCCAAATATTTTATTCTATTTTTTGGTCCACAGGACAGAGAAATGAGTGAATTTTCACATTGCACTGTCATCATTCTTGTATTTCCTGTTTATTTATTCACCTTGTTTATTTCATTTTGTTCTGTTTCCCCACTTCTCATTCCCCTTTCCACCACAGGCAATCTTTCTAATGTGCTTTTTATGTAAATATTTTATATTATATTTTCGTTTACTTTTTAAATACGTGTTCTCTTAAGACATATATACTTATTCTGTGTACATGCGTATTCAATTTACGTAAACTCTCCCATGATAGCCTTTGGGAGTGTTTTATGTTTTTAATAAAGCTTTTTTCTTTTCTTTTTTTTATTTATCTATTGAGAGCGAGAATGGTAGAGAGAGAGCATGAGAGGGAAGAAGGTCAGAGGGAGAAGCAGACTCCCTGCTGAGCAGGGAGCCCGATGTGGGACTCGATCCTGGGACTCCAGGATCATCACCTGAGCCAAAGGCAGTCGCTTAACCAACTGAGCCACCCAGGCACCTTTCCTTTCTTTTTTTTAAGGAATTTTATTCTTTCTTTTTGTAAGATTTTTTATTTATTCATTTGAGAGAGAGAGAGAGAGCACGAGCGAGAGCATGGGCAGTGGGGAGGGGCAGAGGGAGAGGGAGAAGCAGACTCTCCGCTGAGCAGGGAGCCCAACATGGGGCTCCATCAAGACCCCGAGATCATGACCTGAGCTGAAGGCAGACATTTAACTGACTGAGCCACCCAGGAGCCTTTTAAGCTTTTTTCTACCTAACATTTTATTTTTAAGATTTATCAACAGATCAGTTTTGGGCATGATCGCGTTTACTCCAAAGTGTCTCTCTGCTGCTTTGTCTTTCATAGCATGTCCCCACACCACTGACATAGGTCTCCCGCCTGACAGCTGTGTAGATAAGGAAACTCCTAGCCTGTCACGTGTCTGTGGGAGAATTTCTCTGAAGTATTTACCATGATTGGGATTTCCAGGTGATGAGATATACGTATTTCTCATTTGCTTAGGTCCTGTCTGATTGCACTGGTCTCATTTCCAGGGCACTTAAATTAAGTACATGGAGATACTTGGAGAAACTGACAAAACTCTATGTACTCCCGGTATACCATAAATTTAACTTTATTTTTAAATAGATTTATTTTAGGTATTCACCTGAATAGGAAATAGAGACTCCTGCTCCTCCAAAAGTTATACAGTAGAAGTCTCCAGACAAAATAATGTTGAATATTAGTGAAAATAAAAATTCTCTGAAATTTTGTAAAGCACAAATTACACTTATTATTTTCTCAATAAAAAAGTATCTTGTCTCCTCAAATACAGTTCCTTTACCAGGTCCAACTTGCATATCCAGTCATAAAGAATGTCTTTTTGCATTACACAAACACTCCTTCATTATAAAAAATATTTATGAAATGCTTAATACACAATCTCTACTATCGTAGGTGCTGGGAATTCAATGGTGAAAAAAATAAAACAGTACTTGTTTTTCTTTATATAAAAATTAATATTTATGCATAAATACAGGCAGACATAAAGATATGTATAAAGAGATAGATACCTACAATGACTTTTACTGAATCCCCAAACTATAAGATGAAGTTACATAACAATGAATTAGCCATGAATAAATTTGAATGCGTTATGAAGAGAAGAGCAAAAGTTTTTGTCCTACAGGAACATTAGCATTCTTCTATGCGATTTTTCTTCCCCAGATGAGGCTGAGGTGGACGAGCCCCCTGCGTCATTTCCGGTATCTTCAGCAAGAACAAAATGCATATCCAGTAGAAATTGGTGAATATATATTCAATAATTTCTATAATTGTAATCATACTGGCCCCACAAAATAGGCCCAGTTGTCCGCCAACATCTGCTGTAATAAAGCCAATAATGACAATGAATAAATCACGTTTTTTTATAAAAAGCAAATTAAACATTACTAGAATATAAATTATTTGAAGCTAATAAGTTAATCAGAACCGATATAAGAAGATGAGTTAATTGTATCATTTTAAGTTTGGTATAAATAAAGTAACAGCAATTAATAATATCTTAAAATAATATTTATATAAATCATCTCAAAAAGGAGAAAGTTATAGAAAAGGCACCAACTGATGCCTTGAGAGACAGAGAGAGAGAGGAGAGAGAGAGAAAGCAATTATAAAATCTGTTTCCAAAACTATGCCTCAAAGATTTAGGAAGCTATTAAATCGAGGCAAATTAATAAAACATCGTAAACAATTACAAATTCATTTCCCTGTGTTGAATGAAGAACGGAAATGTAACATTTAGATGGCTTTATTGAGTGATGATGTTTTCCAGAAACAAATTTCCAAGCAATTTGGAACACTCTCTTTTTAAGCATTTGTAATATTTCATCCAACAAAAAAATATGTTAACACAATATTTCCCTGTGTTTAAGAAACTTTTAAAATCTGTATTTGTCTTTATTGTTTCTGCTTTCTTTTGGTAAAATGTAACATAAAATTTACCATTTTAATAGATTTTAAGGGTATGGTTCTGTGGCATTATGTACATCCACACTGTTGTGCAACCATCACCACCATCCATCTCCACACCTTTTTCATCTTCCCCAACTGAAACTCTGCACCCATTAAAAAAAAAAAAAAGATCCCCCCAATCCCTCATGCCTGCTAGGCTTTTGAAACCACCATCCAACTTTTTGTCTCTATGAATTTGACAACTCGAGCACTAACTTCTTAAATAGAGTACATTATTAATCTTTTTCTCATTGCCCTGGGCCATTCTCAGGATCATGCTATTTTTGTAAAGTGTGGTAATGAAGTATGGGTTGCCCCTAGAGCTTTGACGGATTTGTATATTTCCTCCTCATTCAGGGGCTCAGCTGCCAGGGTGTGACTGGCTGTCATTTTGCCTGAATCTGACACTCTCAAGTGTCTCCCACATGACTTCCTCTAAATAGTCAATGAGATCTAGGAAATCAGCCGTTAAGTTTGTTAAGGACGTGAACAGACAATGGTTGTAACTTAAAGGTTCAATTTTGCTTGGTCCACCTCTTCGTTTCAATGCAGTCTGGGTGGAGTTCTGCATGGAGGTCTGAGATGTCTGATAGTCTACTCAGAGCTAGGATTGCTGAAACACTCTATAGTAGTCATTTGCTGGAGAAAGGGGTGGTGTCTGAAGGGAAAGTAAGATGCTGGGTATAAATACGAATGTCAGCCTTTTCTTTGTGAAAGTTGTTGTGAGGTTTGCTGGAGTTGTGTCTAGAAAGTGGGAAAGTGTCAGATTTAAATGACAGACGAAAGGCAACCACTATCTCTTTTCCTCCATTGATAAGCTAAAATCTTAAGTACAAATGGAAAAAAAAAAGAGAAAATGTCTTAAAAATTGAGGAACAGCTAAAGAACACTTACCAAGTAATTCAGACACACTCACTGCTTTTTGCTGCTGAGTTATCTTATAGTTTAAGTCACTATAGTTTATTTCAATGTTCACGAGATTCTCCCTGGGGATAAAAATAAAATTAATCTAGCTCAAGATTGTCAGCACTACTTTTACTCTTCTTTGATGAAAGTAATACTCATTTTTTAATTCAGATTCATTTAATGTTGACACTGTAAAGCTATTGTGATCACAATAAATGGCAGTCATTTACTTTATATCCTTAATATATTAAGGCAGAGATTCTGCTTTCTTAGTGTCTTCTAGAAATTTTTATATGAGACCAGAGCGAATAAAAACTATTTTAAAACAACTCTTCAAGTATGGGCACCTGGATGCCTCGGTCGTTAAGCGTCTGCCCTCGGCTCAGTTCATGACCCCAAGGTCCTGGGATCGAGTCCCACATCTCGGGCTCCCTGCTCAGCAGGAAGCCTGCTTCTCCCTCTCCCACTCCCCCTGCTTCTGTTCCCTCTCTCGCTGGGTCTCTGTCAAATAAGTAAATAAAATCTTAAAAGAAAATAACTCTTCATATAGTCTTGGATACTCTCAAACACTCTCTGTCTCCAGCTCAGATCTTACTTTGAACCTCAATAAAAATCCAACTGCCTCATGGTATTTTTAGTTGAATATTCAATAGGTATTTCAAATTGAACATATTCCAAGCCAAGCTCTTGATATTTCCTCATTTATATTGCAATAACACTGCACAGCCAAATCCATGCGTAAATATTTGTTTTACCTTCAAAATAAATACAGAATCCAACCACCTCTCACCCCATTCACTGCTACCACCTTTGCCTAAGCTCTCATCATTTCACCTGGATTTTTTCAATAACTTTCTGATTGGTCTTTCCACTTTCAGTTTTAATGTGTTTCACTGAAATACGCACATATCCTCTTTTCATCACACAATAACCAAAATAATATTTCTGCAACTTGCAAATCATATCACTCTTTTGCTCAAAACTCCCCAGATATGTCTTAGTATACTCTAAGTAAAACTCCATGACCATGACCCTGTCTCTGCCACCTACTTCCTCACTTTGAAATTTCTCCACTCATTCCCTACCATCCTTAGCCATTGCTTACACTGCTTCCTGCCACACCAACCTCCATTCTGTTCTCTCCGTACATGAGGTATGCTCTTGCCTTGGGATCTCCCTCTGCATTTGATTTCCCCTCCTTCTGGAATTTTCTTCCACCATTTATTATTGAGTCTAGTTCTTATATCTCTTTTAGATCAGCGGTTTTCAAAGTGCGGTCACAGATGTTTGGGGGCCCCCAATATCTTTTTGGAGGGTTCACAAAGTCAAAATTATTTTCATAATATATGAACATACTATTTGACATTTTCACTGTGATTGTTATCTCAAGAAAGCTACAATAGCCACATTTACATGGAACATCATTTTTACTTGAAAGAATGACTGGCAAACTACGGTTGTTCAGACTATGATATTTGGCAGATATTGTCATAAAAATGAAGAAAATGACTTGTTACTTCAAGAGAAATAACTGATAAGATTTGCAGGTAATAAATTTCAAGCTTAGCTTTTATACTAATAGTTATAATTTTGGAAAATTTGTGTCTGTTATAATGAGTTTGACAATACCTACTTTTAAAAGACTTTTCTGATAAATAATGATATGAAAATGAAACATATATTATATATTAAATGGATCGATATTTGGAAGATCTGCACAACTTGGAATTTTTCTAATGACAGCAAATAATGTTCAAAATCATTCATGGATGAAAGATCCATTGAAAATACAAGATCAATAGATACTAATATATTTCAATATGAAAACTTCATTGATAAGTTTTGATATTTCACTACTTTCAAATGGCAGGTTTCAAATGACAGCCTTCCCTCTTCTTGTCCCATAAGAGATAAGCTGATAAGAAAGCCCATGTACTTTTTCCTTTGGCACCTGTGAAAGTGTAAACCCTTGAGATCTCTCATCCAACTCCTACTTCATGACCACAGTGAAAGGTAAAACCAGTTGCCTCTCCTTGCTCTTCCAAACCAAGAGAGGATCTGCTTGGGAGATCCCAGAGCCTTCCCAGAAAGTCTCATTACATGACCAATGAATTTTTTTCAAACCCCTCTTGATGCATCTGTGGCATCATAGGTCCCAACATCCAAATCAAATTTTGAATGGAGAAACAGTCCCACTTCCCATGGGGCAACCGCAAGATACAACTTGCAATTAACATTTAAGAAACTACACTTGATGGGTTTTGATGTGTTATCAAAGAAAAGTGTCACATATCTACAAAGGTTATTAAAATATGACTCTCTTTCCCAACCACATATCTGTTTGACCCAAGATTTTCTTTACATTCTTCAACCAAAATTACATAAGCCAACAGATTAATTGCAAAAGTGAGAATCCAGCTGGCCTCTATTAAGCCAGATACTGAAGAAATTTACAATATTCTAAAATAATACCACTCCTTTTCCTGAATTATTTTTTGTTTCCAAAAATAGTTTATAAAAAGCTTTTATCTATATTGCCATCTAGTACATTTATTATTGTCATTGTAAATGAATTAATATATAACATTTTCATAGTTTAAATTTCCAATATGACAAATATTGATACAACTCACACAAAGAAAAGCTCATTGGACTCTTCAGTAACTTTTAAGAATGCAAAGGGACATGGAGATCAAAAAGTTTGAGGACAACTGCTTTAGGTCTTTACTCAACGGTCAACTTCCCAGGTAGATCTCACCTGATCACAGTCCTCAACACTGAGAACAACCCTCCCTGACTTTGGCTTCCTCAGGCCCCTTTTCTGCTTCCTTTCTCTACCCAGCACTTAGCACCATCTGACATGACTGTATATATATTTATTGTTCATCTTCAACCCAATGAAAATAAGTGAACAAATCAGGGTTTTTGTCTTTTGTTCACTGAGGAATCCTTAATGCCTAGAACACCCCAAATCCTGACACATAATAGGTGCTCATTCCATATTTGTAAAATGAACAAATAAGGGAACAAATTGAAGATGAAACCAGTGAACAAAGAGGTAAATATTAACCTGTTTTATAAGCTGAGGTGGAAACCAACCACCTGATGATTTTCAGATGGCAACAATAATTGCCATTAAGAATGAATCCTATTAGCAATGTTTCCTAGAAATACATGGTGTCCTCTAATATATCTTAGGAACATGGTTGTAAATCACTCTCCTAATTGTTCAGAGTTTTAAGAAATCAATATTCCCAAATACACTTAATTCAAAATATATCATTAATATGTTTACTTAATTTCCATTGGTTTAACCCAGGGTAACAGGAGAACGTACTATGTTTAAGTAGATAATCAGGGGGTACTGTCATATTTACAAACAATAAAAGAGTTGCCTAAGTGAAGGAAATAATAAAGTTGTCTTGGAAGTCCAGTAATTTTACTAATATTGCAATCTTTTTGTCCCCCATCGTGCTCCTAATGTGCAGGTACACTGATAATACTGTTTAATTTCCCACGCACAAACCTCATAACCATTTCCAATCATTATTCATCTGTATTTTTGAGAGAAGATAAGTTCATCCCTTACAAAAATACTGTGATATTTACTCAACTTCTCTCAGGCAGGTGACTTGCCCAGTAATTGGGTCTCATTGAATCTATGCCATGTGAGGCCGTTGCTGACCCCCATTACAAAGATAATAGGAAGCTTAGCTTGACTAAGGCAGGCAGTATGGAGATGAATATAAGGATAAATTTTGGCTGAATCTTAGCCAGTCTCATTAGTTCATTAAATAAATGAACTTTTTAAATTGTTCTGTTTGAATTTAACATTTTTTCAAGCAAAAGTTGTATGAAATTGTTTGTTTTATGCAAAACAAATTCATTCCCCTTAATATAGCACTCATACTCAAGTAACTGGAAGTATTTATGTAGTGGTTTGTAAATGCAGTAAACACTCAATTTTTCCTTGATCTCCTTACCATTATTAAAATCCGGATATTTTATAATTGTGCCTCTCCTGACCCAAACTGACATTCTTGGACTTAAATCCTGAACAATTTCACTACATCACGAAGCATATTAAGTAATGATGTAACTCAGGAGATCCGATCAGCCAAAAGGCACACAACTGCACTTCTCAGTCATATTTAAGTATAACAGAAATAATACCATAAGTAAATCACTTTCCCATATTGAAATGGAATACAAAGAGACAACTCTTCCAGACACAAGAGCATTAACAGAGAGATAATTGCAAATTTTCATGCCTTTCATCTTTGTATCTGCCGAGTATTTGAAATCATACCTATCAACTCTGTCTTGATGAAAGTACTTTTTCTTCCTGACTTGTAAAGATCACTTTATTGTCTGGACATTTCCATGGGGAGAGTATTTTATTTATTTCCTGAAAATAAACACCAGGCTAAAAGTGGAATCAAAATGTGCTTTCAACGTCAGATACCTGGCTTTTAATGAGTTAGTACATATTCATTATATTAAAGTACAAACACCCATGTACCGTATTGCTGTTTCAGGTGCTCAGCTTAAAAATATAAACAAAAAACAAAAAGAAATGTCAAGGTTGCACCCTCATTTTAGAACAAAGAGTTCTCTATGAAGTTTGACTTGTAATTTTGAAGAGGCAGCATGGTGTAGCAAAAAGAGACCGAAGTTAATCTTTGGTCAGTCAAACTTGGAAAGATGTATCTTTGTGGAAAAACATAGAAGACTGGAGTCATAGGTCTTGGGCCTAAGTTCTTTCTGTGCCACTAACCACCTTCCTAGGACAGTTATGTGAGATGCTGTATGTGTCAGTTTCCTTGCCTGTAAGATGAGAATAATAATTTGTGCTCCATCAACCTTATAGTTACTAAAACACTCAAACTATGTGATACGCAGGTAAGGAGTTTTCCTGTTTTAAAAAATCAGCTGATGTTAGTCAGCAGTATTATTTGCCCTAGTCAGTCAACAAAGGTAAGATCATGAGCAAATTACTCAAGCAGGCCTCATTTTGCTTTTCACACAATTAAATTGAAGGGCTGAAAGGCATGGCTTTATCCACTTTTAAAATTCTAGATTTTCATGGTTAATTTAGTGATGTAAGCCATTGCCTCCTTTGATTGATCAGAATTTTATTTTCTCAGCCTTTAAAAGTTTTGAGTAAATAAAATATTCCTGTTAATTACAAATAATTTATAAGACTAAGAGGATTACCTGATATATTCCTGACTCTGATTTAATTTCTTCGAAAGATATTTCAAAGCTTTTTGACTTGGAAAAGTAGAATAAGAAATAGTAGCAGGGTATTCTGTTTCTTCACACGGAACAGGGCAGCTAGAATTATGTGTTCCCATTGTACATAATCCCTTAACTTCAATGAGGTCTGAAATGAAAATCAGGGCAGAATATTCAGAGAAGAGGACTATTCTACAGTGGGGAGGACAGAGCTTTTAAAAATTTTATCATTTTACTTTCAATACTAAAAAGTGGCTAACGAGTTCTATCATTACTTTCTTAGCAAATGGTGTTTATATTTTATTTATATTTCAGTATAAATAGAGCAAAGGAGACAGAATATGAAACACGGGAGTTGTTATCTTCTAAATTCATTGAGTCACTGGATTCTGATCTTTGTTAGAAATCAGAAATTCTTTCCAGAAAAGTCTCTGGGCTTATTTCCATAAAACAGTATTCATTTGGACAGGAAAAAGATGGAAAGTTGTTTATCTGACATTGTGTCTCTTTGAGAAGAAATTTCAAACATAATCCTGGAAGCCAATGACGCAGGTTTAAAGTAAATTTACTCTTGGGTTTATCGCAAGTTCTGTGAAATATGTGGCCGGGTGTTGAGATTCTCTAATATCTGTGGACCCAGGGACTTCTAAATCAGCCACAGTGGTTCTCTGTCCTGTCTTCTCTAGACTTCTGCAGAACTATTAGGCTATCTATGCAATTGTGTACTGAAAAACTCCCCTGCAGGAGGTGATATTTGTCTCCAGTGTTCCTTTGGACCACGTCCCAGTGTCCAGTCTCACTGCTCCTCACTCTTGGTAGATATTCCGGTTCTTGTTTTCCCTGTGGCTTTGCTACTGAAACTCTTTGTTCTTGTGAACCCTTTGTTCACCAAGACCCCCTTATTAATGATAAACTTCGGACTTTCTTTTTCCAGAATCTAACTGTGATGCTCCTTCAGGGCATGACTTCTGCGCACGTCTTCTAGTTCTTTATATTGGTTAAAACCACCACTCTTTCTGTCTACTCACACAGACACATCCACTCACACACACACATATACTCTCACAAACACATACTTGTCTGTGTATCCCATTATCCTACAACATTCTCTGAAGAACTGCATGCATGATTTGTTTCCCCAAACTTTCTCTCCAGCCCCCATCAAATATAGGAAATTATAAGAAATTTTACAGTGTACCTCTTAACTCCCCTGGTCACTAATCGACTTCTGCATATTCAGCTTGGAAGCTATTAAAAATATATATGAGATCCCTTCTACCCATATCCATTCCATGAAATATTTTACAACCATGAAAAAGAAACTCCGAATTTTGATTCCTGGTTTACTGGAGATATTTCCACAATGGGATATAATAGCAAGTTTTATAGGAGGGTATATAATATTATTCTATTTTAATCAAAAAAACCCAAAGATTTAACATCAGAAATATGAAGCTACATATGTAGAAAAAAAATAAAGGTACAATATACTAGAGTGTTAACACTGGTTATGGGTTAAGATAAACAATAAACAATAAAACAAAGCAAAAAAAAAATGTTGCTTAAGAAGAGATTGTCCCCAGTAAAGGTGGCATGTATGATTTTGATCTCATTTGCATAAAATTTTCATATATGCATTTATATATGTATTGATATATAATATATGTATAATTAAATGAATAAATGAAAGAATGGCCACGTAAATAATGACAGTAATTCTCAGACTGATGCAACTTCTATTGATTTCCATAAGATTCTTCTCTGTTCTGCAATGTTTGAACTAGTCACAACATGCATGCTTTATGTAATAAGAAAAATCCAACAAAGCTATTTTGATTATACAAAAGTTATCAAATTTTAAAAAACATAAAACCTAGAAATAAAAATCAAAACTCTCTTGCTGTTACTTTGTGACTGAAAATCTTTCAATCCAGATTTATCTCGAAATCAGAGGGTTTTGTTTTTTTTTTTTGTTTTTTGTTTTTTTTTTTAAGATTTTATTTATTTATTTGAGAGAGAGAGAGAGAGAATGAGAGATAGCACGAGAGGGAAGAGGGTCAGAGGGAGAAGCAGACTCCCTGCTGAGCAGGGAGCCCGATGTGGGACTTGATCCCGGGACTCCAGGATCATGACCTGAGCCGAAGGCAGTCGCTTAACCAACTGAGCCACCCAGGCGCCCAAGAGGGTTTTGTTTTGCTTTGTTTTGTTTTACTGTCTATGTTTATAAAAGCTACTGTGCTTAATTTTAAGAACACTGGAAAACTCCCTCTTTACAGTCTCTATTCTGTTTCATTTCTGGACTAGCCATAATATGATTTAATGTGCTGTAGAGGGGCGCCTGGGTGCTCAGTTGTTAAGAGTCAGCCTTTGGCTCAGGTCACGATCCCGGGATCCTGGGATCTAGCTCCCCATCAGGCTCCCTGCTCAGCAGGGGACCTGCTGCTCCTTCTCCCTCTGCCATTCCCCTGCCTGTGCTCTCCTGCTCTCTCTTTGTCAAATAAATGAATAAAGTCTTTAAAAAAATAAAAATAATGTCTTGCATAACTCTGAGCAATTTTCATATAAATCCTGAGACTAAAGAAGTAAATTAAACCACTTACCAAGTGTAGGAGAAACACAGTTGTAAAACTTTTGTAGGTCACATTCTATCCCATTTCCTTAAAAATAATAAATGTAAACATAGAGACTTTACATTTTGTGAAATAAGTGATATAATGACAAAAATACCTTTCATCCATCCATCCACCCATCCATCCATCCATCTATCCATTCTTTTTCAAAACAAAACAAAACAAAACAAAAACTATGCAAACATGTTAATATCTAAAGAAAATATACATTGGGAGGGAAAATAGTAATGTTTTTGTTTATTTCCATGTTTCTTTTCCTTGGTCTATATCATGCTAAAATCCTTTAAGTGGAGATACTAATTTAAAAATGTAGCTTTGAAATTTAAAATTGTTCTCACATTTACCATCTCATTTGTTCCTACACTAATCCTGTGATGTGCGAGTCATCATTTTACAAATAAAGAAACTAAGGTTCAGAAAGTGGCTTGTCCAAGCCCCTGCAAGGGAATAGGGCTTGGTTCACCATCTGTCCTGCTCCCTATATCTATGGATTGATTGATTTTTATTTTTTATGGTATTAGTTGAAGGACGCACAACATACCGTGTACTTTCTTTTTTTTTTTAATTTTTATTTAAACTCCATTTAGTTACCATACAGTGTAATATTAGTGTCAGGTGCACTAAATTGTGATTCAGCACTTACATCCATTGATTTAAATAACTTGCACACCTGGTGGGCTGCCTTTCTAGTGGTCAGATGGAGCAGATAAGTAACAATATTAGTAATCACTGGCTGTGGACCTTGAGATAAATTGTAAAATCGATATGTAGCAGAGCTGAGTTTAATTCCAGGCTGATTCTAAAGCTTTAGTCATTGCACCTTAACACAGTTACTTGTCTATTGCTATAACCTTTGCAGTCCCTAGGGTTAGGCTCAGTGTTTACTTAATGTTCTTGTAAATAACCAAAAGAGATAGTCTATTTACAAGTTGTAGATAAATTTGGCTAACTATGAGGAAGTGTTCTTCGTAAGGGAAATGAAAGAAGCAAAAAAAAAAAAAATCTACTTCCAGCATTAAATTAATAAAAAAAAACCCTCTCTTTTCAAAGTATGCCTTGCTTCTTCCAATGGTATTTGTCCCATTACAAGGAACAATGACATTTTGGAAACAATCCATATCTGAAAAGCTGATTTTCCGGATTGCCTCTGCAAATTGTTAATAGAGGTACTTTTGCTATTTCAATTAATGACTATAGATCTCAATTTCCTCATCTATAAGTAGACATAGAGGGATATGTGAAGATCAAACCAAATAAGATATCATTCTGAAAGCAGCTGGTATATGCTAAAGTTTATAAAAATGCCGTGATTTGTATTTTATAGTTCATCTTGTTTCTGGTCCATATTTGTTATCCAGTTCAATTTGCAAGAAGTAATACATTATTAAATTATAAACATTATAATCCATCTACCAATTCAGATTTTCTTCCCCCAGAAACTTTGGAAAGATAATTAGGCATGACAAATCAGATCCAGCATGAGCAGTTTTATAGAATGACAGTTTGGGATTACTGGCCAGAGACCAATAATCAGAATTCTAGAAAAGAGGAAGTGATGATTCTCCAAATTCCTAAGAAGCAGTTTGTCAACTAGAAACCATTGTTAATAAGAGCAGAGGTGGCGGGGCGCCTGGGTGGCTCAGTCATTAAGGGTCCACCTTCGGCTCAGGTCATGGTCCCGGGGTCCTGGGATCGAGCCCTGCGTCGGGGTCCCTGCTCCGCGGGGAGTCTGCTTCTTCTCTTTCTGACCCTCCCCCTTCTTGTATTCTCACTCTCTCAAATAAATGAACAAAATCTTAAAAAAAAAGAGAGAGAGCAGAGGTGGCATTAGTCTATCTGTGTGTGAGAGGTAGTGTGTGCATGAGATGGGCCATGGCAGCCAATTTAAAGAGCCAAACTGGTATTGCCTTTAATACACTCTCCATTTCTTTATGAATTTGCTGGCCAAGGGGGATGAGGCAAATCTGAATAAAAATAACCAAGACTTCAATAGAATATATTCTGTGTCAGACGTGTTTCAAACCACTTACCTGCTTCTTTCATCTGTATGACAATCCTCTAAGGAAAGACACCGTTAGTATTCTCCCCATGTTATAGGAAGTACAGAGAGGTTTAGTCTAAGGTCATGGAGAGGAGAAATTGTGTAGCTGAGATAACCAGACTGGTTCAGAGTCCAGCTCTGATCCACCCACCCTTTGCTACTGCCTCTTTCAGTGTTTCCCGCGAGTATCCCTGGCTCCGGAAATGTTCCAAATTGTACGCAGAGGGAGCCTAGAGCTGTTTTTCTGACTGCAAAGAAAAGAATTTCCCAATAATGACATATTCAGGGTTGATTAAGATTTATATAGATGATCTAATTTTTCTTTTGAATTGAGAAAATGGTGACGATCGGTTTTAGATATTTAAGAGCACTCAGTTTTTCCATCCTGAAAATAAGAATTGGAGACTGGCTTAATTTTCTTTTCTTTTCCTGAAATCTCTGCTCTAATTCCATGATTTAAAATGGGTCAGGTAAGGTCATTATTGGTGAAGTAGATGACTTTCTGGCATAGATTTCGTAAGAATGGAAAACAATTTTATGATATGTTATTTCCCATGATTCAAGTTAAATAAAAATAATTACATAAGAGGAAATTTGTCATTCTTTATTTACCAGGAAGCAGAAAAGGTAAACATCCACATTGTTCTTGTATATGCTGAGCTTTACATTCCTTCAAGCAACCAGAAGTGCTGTAGGTACTAAAATTCTGTAGTTTGATGTTAGGGTTGCATTCTCCCCAAGGGTATTCTTGATGAACTGTCTTAAGAGAAAATAAACACCCGGCTCACAAGGTATATCTGAGTCAATCCATACATTTCTATTCCAACAAGAGAAGCTAATATATATGTATTTTTTTACTTTTCTCTCGGAGCTCTTTGATTTTTTTTTTTTTTAATTGACTACCTTTGCCTATGTTGCTTACTCTACTAGCCAGAAAATCCCTGAAGGTAAATATAACAGTGGAAATCCCTGAAGGTAAATATAACAATGGTCCTTTAACACATATCCCAAAAGCTCTGTACCTAAAGTGAATCAACAAAATCAGACAGACTGACTGCTCTAAAAATTAACTCACGTAAGAAAAAATAGTATCATTTATGGAAATAACATTAGCATATTCATAAGTCCACTTCCAAAACAGCAACCAAATTACACACAAAAAATCCCTTGTTGAACACTTATTATGTGCCAGGAAATATGGTAAGTGCTTTTTTTTAAAAAAATTTAAGATTTTATTTATCTGTTTGAGAGAAAGAGAGAACAGGGGAAGGGGTGCAGGGAGAGGGGGAGAGAGAACCTCAAGCAGACTCCCCACTGAGCACAGAGCCCAACATAGGGCTTGATCTCATGACGGTGAGATCATGACCTGAGCCAAAATCAAGAGTCAGACGCTTAACTGACTGAGCCACTTAGGCGCCCTGCTAAGTGCTTTCTTTATGTTATTTTACTTAAACTTCATAGTTACTATAATAACTATGAAAAAGAGATATTATCTTTATCCGAGAGAGGAGTTGGAATTTCAGGAGGATAATTAAGGAAACTGCAGAGCAAGTGAGTGGCAAATGGAAATCTGCCAAACATGCCTTACTCCAAGATTCTTGTTCTTCCCACTTATTTTTCTTCTTCCCAGAACATCCCATTGAGAAAACATACAGTTCAGCAACGTGAGGGTCTCTTCATGTTTACTGATCCTTTCCATCTCTAATGAAACTTAAAGTTACCTTGAATTTGCCAGGCTTCCCAGCTGCCACTTATATTGTACCTGTGAATTCACTGATTTTACTACATATGTACCTCCTAGTAATGGGAAAGAATCTGAAATGCAGCTAACTATGGAATTTCCGGAGGTCTTCTAAAGGCATGGCAGAAAGAGGTTTCTAGTGGATGTATTATTTATGTGTATATCCATTTACAACCCTACCCGATTGCCTCAGATTCTACACACTGTACATGTTATTTACCTTGACTTGGCGGATTGATACCCGGGCGTGCATTCCCACAGGTGACGACAAGCCTAAACCATCAATCTGTGGCACTTTCTTTGGTGAATGGATCACAAAGATGATTCCAGCGTCAACAAAACCAAGGTCTGGGTCATCAGTGAAATCCTCCTGAAACAACCAAAAATTTTCCCCAATTACAAATTGATATCAATTCCATACAAGTTCAAGATTTTGTTTTATTGTCTTGTGAGAACACTTGACTTACTTAAAATCAAATATTTCCTATCACTATCGAATTTCTTTTTATATACAGACTGAAAAGTAAACCCCTAAGATGTACTTTTTCATGATTGAATCACATGTCAAGGTGTCAACAGTTTCTATAGATTACTTTCGCCTTAGATGAATACCATAGTACATATCATGACTGCTAATTGTCTGATTTCCTAGGGGCCCTCTCTTCACCTTGTGGCCTTTTAGTTGCTTCTTTCTTGGCTATTCTCTTTGCTTCGCTTGTTTTAGAAAATCATTTGGCTCCTTTCTTCTCCTTGCAATTAAAATCTCTGGCCTTATTTAAAATTGAAATTCAGGGGGTGCCTGGGTGGCTCAGTTGGTTATGTGTCTGCCTTCGGCTCAGGTCATGATCTCAGGGTCCTGGGATGGAGCCCCACATCGGGCTCCCTGCTCAGCGGGGAGTCGGCTTCTGCTCTTCCTCTATTCCTCTGACTACTCATGTTCTTTCTCACTCACTCTCTCTCAAGTAAATAAATAAAATCTTAAATAAACAAATAAAACTGAAATTCATTTCCCCCTAAGATCGAAGATTTACACTCTGTTTTTAATACCCGTGCTCTTCTATAAATCCTATGCCAGACGAAAAAAATGAACACTCTACTTCTGGTGATTTTGTTATTAAAGCTCTTCCTTGACTTACAGTGAGGTTACATCCTGATAAGCCCACTGTAAGGTGAAAATTTCATAAATCAAAAATGCATTTAATACACTTAACTTACAGAACATCATAGCTTAGCCTACCCTATCTTAAGCATGCTTAGAGCACTCACTTTGGCCCACAGTAGGGCAAAATCATCTAACACAAAGCCTATTTTCTAACAGAGTGTTGAATATTTCATGTAATTTTTTGCATATGGAACCGAAAGTGAGAACCAGAATGGTTGTATGGGTACAGTACGGTTGCAAGTGTATCCGTTATTTACGCTGGTGATTGCGTGGCTGGCTGGGAGCTGCCTCTGCCCAACATCACGAGAGAGTGTCGTACTACATATTGCTAGCTCAAGAAAAGATCCAAATTCAAAATTTGAAGTATGACTTTGACTGCGTACATATCACTTTTGCACCATTGTAAAGTTGAAAAGTTGTAAGTGGAGACATTGTTAAGTCAGGGACTGTCTGTAGTTGTAATTTTAGATTATAAGGAGAAAGAAAGGGCTTGGGAAATACGATGATTTTTCCTGTGAATGGGTCAACTGCATATGTAATTACATTTAATAAACATGCTTAATATTCTACTTGTAACTCAGGACCCTATTTCTCTGGGTTTGTTACAACTCTCTAAGAAACACTCAACTGGCCAGTCTGGACAAGTATTTAGGAGCCACTTACTTATGGAATATTACTTTGCATTTGCAGATTTTAATTGCATTCTAAAAATATTTGGGAAATTCTAGTTTGTAAAATTCATAATATAATATTTGAACAGACTATATGGCTAGTATTTAAATGACCTAGAAATATAAATCAAATATATGTACAATAAATATATATATATACATTTATATATAAAATCAAATATATATACGTGCATTATACTGTGCAGTACTGTGTTGGAACAAAAAGTATCTTGAGTGGGATACAAGAAGTTACGAAACATACCTTTAAGAAAAATTCTTTGAAAGTAGCCAGTGGCCCCATTCACTTGGATTGGGAGATAGGATAGTTCAATGGGATTTGGGGAAACTAAGTTTATTTCTCAACTTTGCATTAATCATATGATTTTGGATGCTTAATTTATCAACATTTCAGAATCTTCATTGACAAAACCACAATAATGAAGCAGAATATCTCTACATGTGTAATACTAGGAACAGTTGTGTAAGATAGAACCTAAGAATTAACCTTGGTGGGGGGAGCTATACCAAGTACCCTTGAAGCTAACAGCTACTGCATCACTTAGGTGTCTGGACATCTGCCTCTCAGGCCTAAACACTTAAACTTCTTGGACCAATTACAAGTTTGTAGAAGCTAGGCTTAGGCAAAGTCAATTTATACAACATTCTTTATATAACAAGTATTTTTTTAGTCATCCTTCAGACTATAGATTCCATGGTTTGTCAAATGTGCATACATGACTTCTTTCTAAAACATATTGCCTTTTTTATGTAAAAGTCTTTCTAAAAATATTCTTAAAATACATGAAGTCATTTTAAATTAACTATATACATTGTGATTTAGAAACTTCTGGCTTCCTTATTTTGTGGCATGAACATTTCTGGAGTCACAAAACTGATGGTCTGTAGTATAGTTAAAAATGTCCATGTTATGTCTCTAAATTTTGATTTTTTAATCTCAGAGTCAATATTTGCATCCATGGGACTCCAGACTAGGCTAACAAAAACTGAAGTAATACCACCTGTGGGAACAGTATGACAGGGCAAAATATTTTGATCAAATCTTTTGAAACCTCGGCACATTCTTGTTTGTCTTGACCCCGATGAGGTTTAAGAAAATTCAGTACCTGATTGACATTGAAGAGCAAGCTTAAGCCTCTTCCAGAGACACTCACTTTTTCCTTTGCTTGAATATGTTCGCCATGATTAAAAGTGAAACAATTTCCATATTCAGTGAAGACATGTGCAAAGTCCTCAATATGAAAATAATCCAAATGAAATGTAATTAGTTAGGCATTTTGGCCACTTTTGAAGTTTAAGTTGCTCTAACTTTAAAAAAAAAATCAGATGTCTAAATGAGAAAGCAGAAATATCAGAAAGATTAGGTAATATGGTGATTCTGGTTTGTGTTCATTAATAGTTTTTATTTTTTTTAATATGCACTTGTCAATCTGTATGTGATTATCTCATTGAGATTTTTTTATGTAAATAAGCATCTTTTAAAAAGTTATTTGTTGGATGTTTAGTAAGGATTCATGGAAACATGTAAGCTTACCTATATGGAGAAGGCTCTCATATTCTCTCTTTGAGGAATTTCCCCCTCCCCCACCATGTTGGGGCAGCCAATCACATTGCTCTGCTTCTTTGGGGATCCTCTTCCTCCAAATGCCAATACCACAGAGGCACCCATATGATAAAAACTGGACCAATCTGAATACCCCACTCCCTCACTTCAGTGATTGGTTTAGGAATTGACATGTGTCCTAAGTGAAGCTGATCAGTCTTGCATGGAATTATTAAGAGGCTACTGGAGGGTTAACTTATGATAATGAGAGGCGAGGGTTGTCAGCAGTCCTCTCGGCTCTGTGAGGAAAATTCACACAGGAAAAAACCAACGTGAGTCATGAGAAAGAAAGAGAGCGAATGTTAACGATGTTGTCAAAGTGTTTTGGTTGAGCCTTTTCTGAAGCCAGTCCTACTCTTAAAAGGTCCCTGCTAATTAAACCAACGCATTCTTTCTACTCTCTAGCTTCCGGAGGTGGGTTTCTATAAGTTGCAACTGAAAAATTCCTGTTTAATACAAAATTTCTTGGTGACAAGCTTAAACATGTTGGTTAGTAAATAACAAGCAACACAGAAGAACTTCTCTAAATTAAGAGTTTAGAACTGGGCTTCATCTCAGTCAGATGTCTGTCAGGCCTTTTTTTGTCTGTTTTCCCTGTGCTAAGGAAGCTACTAGAAGGATAAGGAATTGTGTCCCAGAATCATGAATTTGTGAAGTTTACTTGGAATCACCTAACAACACTTGCTACAGAATTACTGATACTAGAACTAGGGTGTCAAAGTGCCTACATATTCCTTTGCTAATAGTTTACAGGGATATCCAACACTTTATCTGAAATGTAAATTAATTATATAAAGGATAAAAATAGGATGTTATGTGTGATTAGAGAAATATATATAATTTTCACAGAAAAATGCTGGTGGCTGCTCATTTTCTACAGCCTCCAAGAGAAAAAAAAATTTTTTTTGAATGTTGGCTCCTTAATGATAATAAAAATGCCATCTTGGAATATGTTATTGAAGAATGGGAAATATTAAAATATTCCCTTGGGTTAATTTTTTTTTTGGAGATTATCCTGCAATAAAAGTAATCAAAGACTTCTGTTCTCTATTTTCTCTTATCTAACCACCTGGAAAAAGAAATATGTCTCATGTGGATTCCACACCCCCTGATGTCATAAGGCTGAGCTAATGAAATATATACTCTTTGAGCAAATTTAGATTGATTCCCCATGAAAGTGAACTTGATCTGAGTGTGAAACAGTACAGTGCAGTAGTTTATTATGTTGATGATATTTGAAGAAATATCAAATTGTTACCTGTGGACCACAGGGCTTTCCAAAAAAGTCACATTCCAACAGAGTGCTATTGTTGAGATAAAAACCATTTTCTTTTACAAACTCTGTAATGCTGAAGTTTTGATGACTTGCAAGAAAATCAATAGCTTCTTTAAAGCCAGTGTAATTGGACCTGATTTCCTGAAAATGGAGGACCTTGTATACAATATTCCATAAGAAAAAAATAACACCAAATTTGGCTGCAGCTTCTGTTTGGAACCTATTAGTAGGAATAAAGGCAATATTTAGAATAGCAAACACTTATGATCTAGAGGACAGACACCAAACATCTCGACCCTATTAGCTTCTCCAGCTTATCTGCTACATTCTCCTTCATTCAAAATACATTCAAGTAAACCTGAATTCCTAAGAGGTCTTTGCCACATCCTGCAATTTGCCTTGTATTTGAACGTGTCATTTCATTTACCTAGAATACTTTCCAGACCTTGATCTGGATACATCCTAATGGATCTTCAAGACCCAACATGAAGAGAGAGGTGGTAATGCGAAGTTGCTAAGACTATAGACTCAGGGGCCAGATTTCCCGGGTTCAAATCCCAGCTCTGTCATTGTGGCTTTCTACCGTGCCCGTGTGGTTATGTTGGAACTATTTTCCAACATCTTCCCTGTATGTATCGTTACAATAGTAGAGTGGGAACTTCAGTCTCAGACGCACTTTGTGGTACATCTCCCGACTCAGCTTGTTAGTATAGGGCAAGAACCAGGACTGGAGCCGTTTAATGATATGACATAATTTCACTGTGACTCCGGTTTCCTCACTTGTAAAATCAGGGTATGTTAAAAACCTACCTCAAATGTTATTTTGATGATTAGGTTATTTTTTCTAAAACATTTAGAAGTGGGCCTGGAATATAGTGAGAGTCTCAACTATTCATGAAATTAATGCCCCCTTTATTGTCCAAATATTTTCCTGGCAATTAAAGCAGAAGGAACCTATTTGCCCTAATTACAATAAGTACTCTGTTAATTCCCTTCTGCTGAGCAATTTCTGCCTTGCCTTATGTATGGTTGTTTATTTGTGTACCATATATTCTTTTCAAAATTTGATTGGTATTTTCATATTTTGCATATGATGTAAGTCTTGAAGCTGAACAAACACTCTCCATTCAAATTTACTGCTAGAAAGCGGAGAATGAAGAGTATATCCACTCCTGCTAAGTACACAGAGCCATGTGGTGCTTGGTTTGTGTGTATGTGACCTCACTCTTGGACTTCTTTTCTGACCCAGATTTTGTATTTTACCTTCACTTTCTATTATCTTTTGCTTTCTCCTACAAGCCACATTAAACCCTTTTTCAGTCAAGGTAGAGCATATATAAAACAAAACATGGAAAATAAAAAAACACACCCAAACCAGCATCATACATCCTTTTAGAGATGAGAAACTGTTTTCATGGTCAGGTCTAAATAGAATCTTTTACTTAACCAGCTTTGAACCTTGAAGGCCTGCCTTATACCCACCAGCCGAGGTTCTAGAATCCTATACATATCCTCCTTTGACTTCCCCTTTCCTTAGAGACACTATTAACTGATGGTGGTGTTCTACCTAAGGAGAGTATATCCAACAACCTTGCTTTTCTTGGTCAAATGTGTTTCTAGTGATCTTTGCGGAGTTAACAGTCTACATTTGCAAGTGATTGCGGGGGGGGGGGGGCGTGGATCACAGTGGCAGACCAAATTGAGGAATGGACCTTGAACTTCCTTCAGCTTTCTATCTCTCTGAATGATGACACCATACCAGGGATCTGCTCCAAAGCCCTGCAACTTTGGGGGTTCTACCCAGGCTGAGAGTAATGTTCACTGGATTCTTTTCAAAACGACTATGCAGAGAAACAAAAGAATTCTCACATGTGTAGGAGGTATAAATAGAATAAATGAAGAGGGTAAAAGGGAGGGCATTTTAAAATATTCTTTTGAAATGATTTTTTTATTACATCAAAATAGTTGAGACCATGAGGGCGATTTAGGCTGATGAACTAGACTTAATGAATAAAGTTAACAATGTTTGGAACAAAGGAAGTAAAAAAATTGAGACATATTGTTCAGCCTAACACCAAAGTGTCTTGCTCTGAGCCTTCCGACTTTAATTCAAATTTCTAAACCTGCCCACGTCTATTCTTTCAGAAATCTTGCTTAGAGTTTGGCTTACTCTTTTATTTAACATACACTGGTAAGAGGTTGGCAAAAGAAGACACTAAAAAAAATGCATTGCTTTGTTGCAACAAGTTAGTAAGTGATAGCCAGTTACAGAATGCATGTGGGAATGCCTCTAACTACACATCCCCAGATTTGGGGACCCAAATGCACACGTTTCATCTGATGTCCAAGTTGATGCCTGACTCAGCCCTTCATCAGATCCCACCAAAACAGATCGAAGCCTAGCATGTATTAACAAGAAATGTATATTTTGCAGATCATTTTATGGAGAGGAAAAATAGGGAAGAACGTCTTCTGTTTGGATTCTCCTATGAGCCAATTTTTGTTTCTTACAGTTCTCCACAGAAATAAAATCTGTGACATGTGTTCAATTTATCTTTGTATAAGAGTCATGATTTTATCTTTGATTTAAAATCCCTTACCTCATATTTAAACAGTAGATTTGGAATAAACCAAGAAGCACAGTGACTACTGGGAAAATAAACGGAACTTGAGTTACTCATTCTAATACAATAGCTCAAATAACATCCATATTCACTATATCCAGGCATTATTTCTGTTTTTATTCTTTATTTATTTTATTTCTGTGTTTAGCAGAAGAAAACAAATTTCAGAGGGTTTTTGTTGCTGTTGTTGTTTTGTTTCTTTACCAAATAGGATATAATGGAAATCTGTGATTAATTTTATGCTGAAGATAGTTTTGTGAACAGGTTTAACACAGGAACATCTGAGAGTCACTAGAACAGATCCCACAGGAGCAAAACCATAAGCAGTATTGCAATTCCTGAAATTTATTGTGAGGTGTGATTTTTAGAAACCTCTGCCAAATGTATCCCGATGAGTTTAAGTCTTCTTTATTTAGTCATTGCTTCGTGGGAAATAACTTTTCAAGATTAAAATTAATAAGTATTTTTCAGTCAACTGTGAATGAAACTATACCTACAAACCCAGCTGTGTTGGCGATTCAGCATGAATATGTAAAGAAGGTTAATTTTGATGAAACAATTGACAAATTTGCGAAAGGCTGAAAAAACGGAAGCTATGATGCTACAATTATTCATCACACTGACAGATCCAAAATAAAGGTCTTTTCCTTTTATTTCAAAAATACATTAATATTAAAAATTACCAATGTATTACTTTTTTCCTATTTTTGTATTATATTTACTTAATTAATATTTTTTAGAACAAATACATAGAGGCATTATTGCTATATGTTTAATTTCATAATTGTAACTGAAAATAATTTTGTTATATAAAGGAGGGGAATGTTACAAAAATTATCTACTCTAGGCCATCATATACCTTGCACAGGCCCCTGAGACCCATGGTAAAAAGTAAACCCTTCCTAATAATCTGAGATCTCTTGGCAAAATTTCTTCACCTCAGGTATGGGTTCCTGCTCATAAGGTAGTTTAGCAAGAGTACAGCTATTAGGAGCCAACAGCAGACCTTTTTTCCAGTCCCTAACTAGTGACTTTAAGAAAATAGCAATGGGCTGAGCCTGGGTGGCTCATTCGTTAAGCGTCTGCCTTCGGCTCAGGTCATGATCTCAGGGTCCTGGGATCAAGCCCCACATTGGGCTCCCTGCTCAGCGGCCTGCTTCTCCCTCCCCCACTTCCCCTGCTTGTGTTCCCTCTCTTGCTGTGTCTCTCTCTGTCAAATAAATAAATAAGATCTTAAAAAAAAAAAAAAAAAGGAAATCGCAATCGTACGCTTTACTTTCTCTCATGTGAATTGGAGGCAATGCAGCTTAGAATAATGGTCTTCAAACTGGGACATGTATTGGCCTGAGGGTACGCATGCACAGTCAATTCTAAGGGAATAAATTTCCAGATCTTCAACTTTCACCTAAGGTTTAAAAAGAGCCTGTGTTCACAATGGTACTTTTCCCATTTACGAGAGTTTTTATCTGTCACTCATCATAAATCTTAGCATATACTAATACTTACTGGTGTTTGGCAAACTCAGAGCTTCTAGTAGACCCATACACAATTAAATTGTATCTTGCTTCAGAAAAGACCCTAAGAATTAATCAAGGCTCCTTAAATTTTGTCTTGCTTTGTCATGCACATATTTCTGATCAGGGTGAAGCTTGGCGTTAGACACAAGGGGTTTGAGCACTTGCTGGGATCTTCTGAATTGAGAAAAGCTATAGTAGTACAGAGTAGTACAATTTGTTATTTTAAATGTAACTGGGTTATTCTGTGCGACTTCTAGATTATTGAGAAAATCAAGTAAAGTCCGTAGATAACAATTTATGTGATTTATATCAATGTGCTTTATGCAATAAAATCGCTAAAACTTCATGGAATCACATAAAATATTTATTCTTATGACCGTCAATCCTTATCCTACTCTATCTCATAAAATTTATAATATTTTTGATCTCCTAAAATAAGAAACTCATTTAAAGTTATGGTTTAAAATTTAGATATCAATTTAAAATATGCAAGTAGAATAAATAGTTTTTCAAAGTTCCATTATATGGCCCAAGAACTAAAACGTTTGAAGACCACTGGCTTTGAGAACCAGAGAGTAGATAGCTTGAGTTCTTTCCCTCATCAGCCAGTAATTTGCCGAACTATATTGAGTAAGATGCTCATATAGTGAGATTCAAAGTATCTACCTATAAAACTAAACTTTGGGAGATGAAACTGTCTCTTACTCCTATAGTACGGATGTCACCTAAGTTCTTTGTCATCTAAGAAAGAATAATTCCCTTATAATTAAGAATTTCCCTATTCTCTAACTATAGTTTCTAAAATACTGAATATTTTTTTTGTCTGGGTATTTACGGTATCTAACTGAGCTAGAATACACTATCAGTTTTTTTTAAGATACACCAACACAAGAGCCTAAATCATTGATTTGTGATTTGAGCTATGCAAAATGAATTAAATTTTTATACTAAAAATTATGAAAATACTTATATCATAGATTATTAAATATTTTCTTTGAGATCTTTATTTCTAGAACAGGTGCTTGCAGCTATAAATTTCCCTGGCAGCATGGCTTCAGTGGCATCCCATAATTTTTTTAAAAGATTTTATTTATTTATTTGAGAGAGAGAGAGCATGCAAGCGGGGGTGGGGGGAGGGAGAGGGACAAGCAGACTCTGCCCTGAGCTTGAAGCCCGCCGTGGGACTCTATCCCATGACTCTGAGTTCGGGACCCAAGCCAAAATCAAGAGTCGGATCCTCAACTAACTGAGCCATCCAGGCACCCTGGCATCCCATAAGTTTTGCTATGTTGTATCCTCATTTTTCACTCACCTCAAAGTATTGTCTAATATCATTTTATTTCTTCTTTGACTTGTTGGTTATTAGGGTGTTTAATATTCACACCTGAATTTCTTTCTATTAATCATTTCTGATTTCACTCTGTTGCTGTTGATGGACATACTCAGAATGATTTCAAATCTTTTGAATTTATTGAAGTTTATTTTATGGCCTTGCCATAAATGCTTCACGTACACTTGAGAAGAGTGTGTATTCTACTGCTATGGCATGGAATGGCCCACAGATTCTTTTAGGTCTAGTTCGTTTCTGGTTTATATGGATGTTCAAGTCTGCTCAGTCTTTCGTTTCCTTGTTGAGCCTCTGCTCTGTTGTTCTACTGATTACTGAAAGTGGGGTACTGAAGTAAGCAACTGTATATGTTGAATTATATCTTCCTGAGAGATCACCCCTTTTATCATTATAAACTGACCCTCTTTATCTCCAGTAACATACTTTGTTTTAAATTCAATAATGAGAACAATGAATGGGAGACCCTGTTGCTCCACATTCTCACCAGGATGTGAGGTCTCTTTTAGATTTTGGCCATTCTGATACGTGTCTAGTGGTATCTCATTGTTATATTAATTTGCATTTCCCTGATGACATTTGATGTGGAGCATCTTTTTAAGTGCTTAATTGTCACCTGTACATTTTCTTTGGTGAGTTATTTGTTAATGTCTTGGACTCGTATTTTAATCAAGTTGTTTTCTTATTTTTAAGTTTTAATAGTTCTCTGTGTGTTCTGGATAACAGTCCTTTATCAGATACATCTTTGGCAAATATTTCTCTCATTTTGTGGCTTCTCTTTTCATTATGTTAATCTCTCCGGGGAGAGATTAAGGGCATAGATTGACCTGCAGTCTAATCTAATTAAGTGTGAGCCCCTTCAAAGGAGTAGATTTTGAGGCCAGTCTTTGAGAGTTCTTCTAACCCCAGGAAAACTCTTCTTGTATATCTCTTCTCTGTATTCTTACGAAAAACTAGCTGGCCTATAGTTTAGTTTGTTCTCATAAACCTACTAACCTCCTCTTAATTGTTTACCACCAAAATCTGTGTTGTTTTGAGGGCTTCCTTAGGCTTGAACCATACACTCTGTTACAAGCCAAGTTGAATTTCACCACATTCTGTTACAAGAAGAGTTCCATTAGGGAGAACGGCAGACTTCTTTGTTCTTATGGCCCACCTCTCCCACTGGGTAAAATATTTATAATCAGCATTCTGGACAGGGCAGTGGTTTATAGTCTTCTGACCATGCCTCTCTCCGTGTGGAACCTCCACCCTTGAGCAGGCTGAGGTAAAGGCAGTTAGGTGTTCTAGTCTACCATGCCCGGGTTAGAGCTTCTACCCTGTAAGTGGGAGTCACAAGTAATGCAACTCCCAATCTCTTACCTGTATGCATCTGGAATTTAGCCTTTGCAATATTAAGTTGAATTGAATGAGTAGTGCTGGCAGCCTGCATTTCCTGGCACATAGTGTAGCCCTTGACTGGAAAGGGGGAAGAGACAGAGCCCTGTCTTTTTGGTCAGACCCACCTAGACGGTAGCTTCATGTCATGTCAAGAGAGAAGGGAGAGGTTTGTGGTACAAGTTCTATAGACTTTCAACTGTTCCTACTGAGGCTTAGTGGATTTTTTTTTAAATAAATGTTTCTTCATTTGCTGTATTCCCTGAGGACAATTTCCAGGGACTTTAATGGTTCCTTTTAAAAAATATATTTAGGTACATTTTATTATATTCTAAATATTGTAGTAGATACAATGGTTTTCTCTTTTTTTCTACTAATTCATTTAAAAAAAACTTTATTTTATGTGATAGGAACACTGAACAGAGAGATCTACTCTCTTAACAAATCTAAGTGGACCATACAGTATTGTTGATTATAGGTACAATGCCGCCCAGCAGGTCTCTAAGCCTTCTTTGTCTTGTATAACTGAAACTTTATGCTTATTGATTACTAACTCCCCATTTCCATTCCCTTTCCCTCAGTCCTTGGCAACCACCATTCTACTCTTTGATTCTGTGAATTTAATTATTTCAGATACATCACGTAAGTGGAGTCATGTAGTATTAGCCTTTTTATGACTGGCTGATTTCATTTAGCATAGTGTCCTCAAGATTTATCCATGCTGTTTCATATTGCAGAACTTCCTTCTTTTATAAGGCTGAATAATATATCAGTGTATGCACATAACACATTTTGTTTATCCATTTATCTATCAATGGGCATTTAGATTATTTCCACATTTTAGGTATTATGAATACTGTTGCAATCAATATGGGAGTGTTAGTATCTCTTTGAGATCTTGTTTTAAATTCTTTTGGATATATACTTGAAGTGAAATTACTGGGTTATATGGTAAATCTATTTTTAATTTTTTGAGAAGCCTCTGTGCTGTTTACCATAGTGGATGCTCCCTTGTGCATTCCCACCAACAGTGTACAAAGATTACAATTTCTTCACATCCTCACCAACACTTGCTGTCTTTATTTTTGTTTTTGTTGTTGTTTTGTTTTTTTGTGTTTTTTTATAATAGCCATCCTGACAGGTGATGTCTAATCACCTATCTAATTGTGTTGTTTATTTGCATTTCTCTGATGTTCAGAAACGTTAACCTTTTTTTTTTTTTTCATATACCTGTTGGCCATTTTATGTCTTCTTTTAAGACATGTCTATTCAAATCCTTAGTACATTTTTAAATTGGGTCATTACATTTTATGGGGGGTTTTGCTATTGAGGTATAGGAGTTCTTTTTATTTTGATGATTTACCCCTCAATGATTGCTTTTTAAAAAAAAAATATATATATATATTTTTTTTTTTTACCAGTTATGGTTGTTTCTCTGAAGAGAAGTTCTGTGAAGTTCCTCATACTGCCATTCTCAAAATAGCATATACATTTTATTTTAATAACAGATATCTTCAACCAACCTTTGCTTGTATTAGAACACAGACCATTTAACATAAGACAATAGTATTAAAAATCTTTGGGGGGTGGGGTTGATTTGCTTTTACTATTGATACACACCTTGACACATATCTAGCAGTCACACAGACATGCTATAATATCTAATACATATGGAACACCTGTCCAAGGAAGATCCCAGGAATGAGACAAAATGGTATATATCTTATCTCGTCTAACGTAAAAGCAAACGAAGCTCAGAAGATTAAGTGGCTTGTCCATGATCAAGTAATGGATCAGGGGTAATTCTTAAGGAAATCAACCCCCCACCACCTCCCAGATAAGTCCTACATGTGGTCTTTCAGGCTCATCCATAGGCAAATACAAGGCTTTCTCTGGACGGCCTCTTGGGGGACAGCTACCCTCCTACAGGAGGCTTAGGGTAGTTGTTGAATTGCTGTTTTCTGGAGGGAGTTGTAATTAAGGACTCAAGAACAGCAGAACACTAAACCAAGTGCAAGGCTTTTCGAGCTCAGGGCCCTGTGTGACTGCACAGGCCAGACGTCCGTGAAGCTGGCCCCCCTCTGCTACCTTCAAGTTCTCATCATGAATGCATCAGAACATTTCCTGTCTCCAAACTACTTTTGCTCAGTGGTTCCCTCTTCAGGTTCTTCCTCATCTCCACCTAGAAACTGCTGTTTAGCAGATGTCTAGGGCATCCTTGATACTCGACTTCTGTGATACCCCAAACGTAGCCCCCCAACATAGCCCGCCACCTGTCCCCTGTGCTTTCAGAGCCCTTGTGCATACTTTATGGTACTGCACAATGACCATATACATATTGCATTGTGATTGTTCATGTTTCTCTCTTTTTTGCTAATTAACAAACTCTTTAAGCACAAGGATCCAGACTTTTACGTTGATCTAACCACAGGATTTGGTGTGCTGCCTAGTAAATAATTGTGGAAAGAAAGAAGGAAGAAAATAAAGAAGAAATCAAATAAGCTTCTTTGCCCTCCTAAATTTGGGTTTTTAAGTATAATTTAAGAACTTGATGGGTTTAGATACATTAAATATCACATAATAAAACTATATTTCAGTGATACAAGAAAGGTTATACTAACAAAGTTATAGAGACTTATTATACTGAAAGAGGAATTTTTACCTGTTTAAATTACAAAATGTCACAGCTGGGAAGTCGATCTTTTCCACATACTGAACCTCTATAGACGTCGTGGTGGGCCATGTGAAGTAGTTGACCAAGCGACTGTAGATCTGCCATACAACGAGTAAGACTGAGCCCAAGACTACCAACAACCAGAGCAGCTTTCGAATTTTGCTCTGGTTGCGAACGATATTGTGCACCCCATGAAAGGAAGTGGAGATGGCAAAGTCATGGTCAAACGTCTTTCGATCAGTGGGAGATGGCAGCGGTTTCTTTGACAGGCATAGCTTTATCTTTTCCAAGAGTCCTTACGTTTAACAAAATAATGAAACAAACAAAAGTATGAGTCAGAAATCCTCAAAGCTGTCTGTGAGAAACATAATTCAAAGAAGTTCAAACAGGTTACCCTTTGTATGTATAATGCATAAATATTCAAAATCCATCTTGGGTTACATGGTTTCTTTAGGTATCAAAATGTAGACGTGTTGATGGCATGGGTCTGATCGAATGGGTGGCTTGCAACTCATAATCTTCCAAAACTTAGCTCTCATTTTTGAAATACAATTTCTTGGGGTGCTTGGATGGCTCAGTCGGTTAAGTGGCTGCCTTCAGCTCAGGTCAAGATCCCAGGGTCCTGGGATCTGGTTGGGCTCCCTGCTCAGCAGGGAGTCTGCTTCTCCCTCTCTCTCTGCCCTTCCCCCCGCCACTTGTGCCCGTGAGTGCATGCTCTCTTTCAAATAAATAAATACAATCTTAAAAATAAATAAATAAGTAAAATACAGTTTCTTGTTGAAGAATCACAAAGTCCCTTAGATGTCATGAGCAAAACCAGGCTGATTCTTCTGAGGGTAGTAAGTGGGGCTAAAAAGCAATCTGATCTACAGTAATGTATTATGTGGCTGAACTTCTGTAGCTCCCTAGGCTTTGAAGCACAACTATTTTACTTCAGTTGGCTAATTTAGTCTGGAATATCTGAAGTTGCATTATCAGTTAAGCAGTGTATCTTCAGCCTTTTGAGAAAGTGAATTAATTCTTTCAATAGCGTCAGTAATCAGTCAACTCATGTTTATTTATATTGATAAGGACTGGTAAAGGTGGCCCTAAATTTTTTTTCTGGCAGTATATAACATATTCCAAATTTTCTGTTGTTTTAATTTGTTTTTATTTTTCTGTAGAAGATATGGAGAATTTCTTCGCTGAAGGAAGGCTGTGAAGAACTCAGAGGATGAGACGGTCTTTGAAACAGAAACATCACGTTCCTGGTCTAGGCTTTGCCTCTTATAACCTGTGCTGCTGTTCAGACATTGTGCCAAGTTCCTTAATCTTTCTAATACTTGGTTCCTCTTTGGGCGCCTGGGTGGCTCAGCTGGTTAAGCGACTGCCTTCGGCTCAGGCCATGATCCTGGAGTCCCGGGATTGAGTCCCTCATGGGGCTCCCTGCTTAGGAGCCTCTGACCCTCCCCCGCCTTGTGTTCTCTCTCTCTCTCTCTCAAATAAATAAATAAATAAAATCTTAAAAAAAAAATACCTGGTTCCTCTTCCATCCGATGGGTGAACAGTCTGCCTCATGAGTTTGTTGTGAGTATTAAATAAGATAATATCTGGGGATGGCTTGGCATGTCATCTGAGCCATGGTAAGTACTCAATTCGTCTTGGCTATTTTTGTTATTCTGCTAATTTAGTAGTGACATGGCAAGTGGTAAAATATTCAGGGAGTTTTAAACATTGTCTACAATTCTCATTTAAGAAATGAGTTCTTAATGGCCTCACACATGCTCATAATTAAGTGAATTGACGTTTATATTTTTTGCTTCAAGGAGTATTATTTCTGTCATCTGATCAGTATTAATTTATTTCTAAAATGTTTCAAGTGTGGCTTATCATTAAATCTTGACTTAATACTTCATAGGTCCCAGTCAATTAGCTGAGTTTATGTCATGATATATAAAAGGTACCTATAAGCATTTTCTAAGGGACTCCATTTCATTTGCAGTGTTAGGACAGAAGTACAAATTATATTAAGATTATTTTACAGACTATACACTAAGCAGGAAATTTTGTATTGATCTGATTAGCTTGAGTTTAGACAAAAATTTTATAATAGTCCCACATACTGTTGTTTTTCATATTGAATTAGGTAATGTATATATAAAGTAACAGGCACAGTCCCAGGGCAAAATCAGAAATATAAGAAAAGCTATTATTATTATTCCCTAGCAAAATAAATTTAACAACGTTCTTTTGTGTGTTATGTAGCCATTAGTTACAAATATGAAGAAATGACTCTTACAGAAGGACAACTCAGTCTCTGGGCATCTGGCACCCTTCCTAGTATGGAGCCCAAAGCTGTTCAAAAGGGAAGAGTAATCTAGTAATCAGTAACTGGCCAACCAAAGTATTGCTGTTTGCAAGCATTACCCTGAAAAATATGTTTCATGTTTCAAGCTTATTTGTTGAAAATCAGCTTGTTTCATATAGATCTGCTCCTTGACAATTGCTTTGGTTTTACTGGAATATTCTTAATCATTTGCTAAGGTTTTAAAAGAATTTTGTAAATAATTACTATTGTACACGAATCGTGAAGAAACAAGGTGAAATATTACCATGAGGAAGGTTAAAATTGGTTTAATAAAAATGGCACACCAGCGTGCCTGCAAAGCAAAGGAAAGGTCTTACTTTCCTGAACGAAGTAAACACTACGTAATTATGGCAAGTGGCCCTTGCATTGAACACTGATCTTTATAGAGGCATTTTGAGGAACATCAAACACGTTTTGCTGTATTTTAAGAATAAAACTTGTAGGCACATGATAAATAGAAACCAAAAAAAACAAAACAAAACCCAAAAGCACACAAAAAAGAAAAACAAACAAAATAAAACCAAAAAATAGATTCTAGCATATAGTAATATTTTAAAACTATTTTCGTTCAACTCCCTCATACAAATTGCTTCTTTCCTATGTAACAAAAACTTTACTCATATCCGAGTAATATTGGAAATCAGACTTCCCAAATGAAAAAAATAATCCCCCTTTCCCTTGGCTAATATCTAACCTGTAGCAATGAACTTGGTAACTGCTCTGAGGAGTTGACTCCTTACCCACCTTTCTCAGCGGATGCTTTTGGTTTCTCAGTCTGTTCCATTCTCAAGTTTAGTATGCAGAGTCCTTGGTGTATATCCAATTTTCATCAGTAACCATATTCATTTTGTGGGCTTTATATAAAATATAGCAGTTGAGGTTGTAAAACATGGGGGCAATTTAAATATTTGTGTTGCTATGTTTTGCCTCATAAAACACATAATCTGCAAACCAAAAATGCTGGCAGAACCAGCCATGGGTATTTATGGACTGATGAGAAGCCATCTTAGAGTGAAACCAAAAAATATAATTAGGAAATCGTTTTCTTGGAATTAAAGAGAGAATCCCGACAGAAATCTGTGGCTTTAGAATCACCCCTGAGCAGCCTAGAGATGCACCTGGACAAGAGCCGCCTGCTTTTATTTCTACCTCTCTCTTTATCCTGCTTTGAATCAAAACACAGTTGAAATGAAATTTGGGGGGTAAAAATGTCTTTTTCCAGTTGAAGTTACTTTCTTCTTATACAAATGAAACTGTTTTAAACAAAAATATTAATCAATGACAAAATAAAACATTAGAAAATCTCTCCTCCAGAAGTAATGATTGCCAGAAGCATACAAATTCAATAAAACACAAAGGCCAATTATTTGTTCATATTAACATTTTTGAGAAATTATTAGAACTTATTAAATAATAAACTGGAAAATGTGCATGATTGTGTATAAATGGCACCACCTGTTGACACAACTCAGGAACTGCATGCGTCTCTGCTTGGAGTGTTTGGTAACACTAACCATTAACATGGCTAGATATATATATATATATTTTTTAAGATTTTATTTATTTATTTGACAGAGAGAGACACAGCAAGAGCAGGAACACAAGCAGGGGGAGTGGGAAAGGGAGAAGCAGTCTTCCCGCGGAGCAGGGAGCTGGATGTGGGGCTCGATCCCAGGACCCTGGGATCATGACCCGAGCCAAAGGCAGACCCCCAACCGTCTGAGCCACCCAGGCGCCCCTATAAATATATTTTTAAAGACTTTTTATTTATTTATTTGACAGAGAGACACACAGCGAGAGAGGGAACACAAGCAGGGGGAGCGGGAGAGGGAGAAGCAGGCCTCCTGCCAAGCAGGGAGCTGGACGTGGGGCTCGATCCCAGGACCCTGGGATCATGACCTGCGCAGAAGGCAGACGCTTAACGACTGAGCCACCCAGGCGCCCCATGGTTAGATATATTTTACATATATTTCCTTGGAAACTCAGTACTATGAGTTAAAACTAGTGTTATATGGAAGCAAGCTAAGAAATTTCAAGGGATGTAAATGAAAGTCCTGGGATGACTTCCCCAACAAATTAAAGATTTCAGGAAAAGGGTCAATCTCATGATGTATGGATTTCTTTATGAAAGAGCTCTTCTCTGGGGTTACGTTACAACCTCAGCTAGAGTATGTTAAAATTTGGTTATTCCTGAGAGGAATAACAGCTGGCTTACTTATTCACCTTTCCTTCCCTTCCTGTTGTGCCTCATTTCTTCAGCCTACTCTCTCTCCAGAGCAGTTGGGGAGCCCTCGGATGAACCAGGTAACAGATTAGAGCGCTAAGATGGGCTAATTATCCGTTATCCACTGTTTGAACCTCCAAGGGAAGAGTCATTGGCTGATTTAAGGAGGGAGCAGACTGGTAGGAAGGGGGGCTAGTCCAGAAAAAACAGTCCAGGTGGAGAACAATAATAAAGAGGGAGGGGAGAGGGGTTCCTGTGGGGGGGGGGCGGGGGTGAGGGAAGAAAAATCAAGAGAAAAACAGTCTTCCAAAGCTATATTTCATTTGCTTCGTGGTTTAACCAAGTGTCGGAAATAACTAGCAATTTTCTTAAGGTTTCTTCATGTTTTCACTCCCACTTCATTTCCTCTTTCTTGGTGCCCCCACCTTTAGTTATTTCCCCACAATGCTTTTGTGCATTAGAGAGGGAGAGAAAGTGCAACAGAAAGGAAGGCGAGCAGGCAAGATCTCTCCATTTTTTTTTGCCCATCTTTTACTTAATAAAGAAGAAAAGAAAAGAAAGCATCTTCTTCTTTTGTATTTGCTCAAACTTGTCCCTCTCTTCTGGGACATTTAAAAATGATGAAAGTATCTGCTCCTGCTTGCACTCAGCATCCTCATCTCTCCTCCACTTTAAGATGAACTTTTCACTGCTGCTTTTTTGCTGCTTCTCTCTTCAGCTTACAATTACTTCACGGTCTCCCCCACTCTCTTAGCGACTTTTAGTAAACTTAAATTCCGTCCTCTCTGTCTAGGGAGAAAGTCTCCCACTCCTCTGCCCCGTTCTTCCCTGTTTGAGTGACATAGTAGCCGAGTATCCTTTCCACAGTTATCCCTTATTTTTTATTCCTCACCTGAACTTCCTTAACTTTCTGAAAGATCTCATTAAAAATACAGACATCCCCACGTTCCTTCCTCCTACTTTCTGGGCTGCTTCTGCAGTTGATTTGCATAGTGAGTGCATTTGGTAAAAGATAGATTTTCAGATCCCTTTCGACGCCACCCCAGAACATGCACACACACAAAGGTGGGTCATTAAATGGCAAACCAAATGCAGTGAGGATCGAAAGAGTTCTGAATTGTCATAGCAAAAGTAGTGTCAACTGCAGAAAAGTCACTCATCATTACTGAGAAATGCAAAAGGTGAAATAAAAGGGGATGGAGAGGAGGGGGAAAGAAAAACTCTCACCTGACCCCGAATTTGAATCCAGAACATAAACCACATTAAGAATTTTATGCAGTGTCTAGAGAAGTGTTTTCTGGCCCAGTATCAATTATATAGACACACAAATGTGTCTTTTTCAAATATTTCCTATTTATTCTATTTTTCAAAAAAATTCATGTGTTTTTCATAAAAATGTTGATCCTATTGAACGGGCATGTATCTAAAGGTATTTTAAAAAACTCATCTTTGGCTACTACTTTTAAATTTAGCTTTGAATTAAAACAAAATTACATTTTGTTTAGGATAATGCATAACCATTAATAGTGATGCATTTTTGTCTTTTTATATTTAGACAGATTTGAAAAAGTGTACGGGATCTGCAAAGGAAGAGGAGGTAAAGAATACTTTTTCTTTTATTGGAAATAGATATTTTTCCTTAATAATTTTGGAAAGAAAAAGCAAAGTGAACCCACAACTTAGCATGTTGTCAATAAATATTTTGATGGTATCTTGCTTTGGTTTGTAATAATACAAAAAGCAGAAGTGATACTGCTAGTTTTTGTTTTACTCTGTGTGTAAGCATTGTCAGTTAGTGTTTTTGTATTCAGTGCACTATAATCGTTTTCTAAAACACTGAGTGGAAAAAATTAGCCACCATATCACATCTATCCAACACAAATAAATTCATGCATCTAAAATGACAGCATTTAGTGTAGAAAGGGACCTTACAATAGACATCACCAAGTCTAACCCTATTGCCGTCCCCACCCTCACCCATATAACAGAGGAGTAAGCTCAGACATGAGGTAAGAGAATAGAAGTTCCACAAAAGCAGGGTTCTTTGCCTGTTTGGTTGGCTGAGCTATCAACTCTGGAAAAATGTCTGGCAGGTAGGAGGCAGTCAGTAAATATTTGTGAATGAAGAGAAAGTTTGTCCCAGACTTGCACTTTTCTCATGACACCCATTAACATAAGAAAATTAGTGCAATTTTTTTCCAAACTTTTATTTTTAAAAGTGCAAACGGGGGTGGTGAGTGGCTCAGTTGGTTAAGCGTCCCACTCTTAAGTTTCGGCTCAGGTCGTGATCTCAACCTCAAGAGATCGAGCCCCACGTCAAGCCGCCCGTAGGGCTCCTTGCTCCGCGCCAAGTCAGCTTGGAGTCTTTCTTGTTTCCCTCTGTCCCTTCTCCTCCTCTCTCTCTCTCTCAAATAAATAAAGAAATCTTTAAAAGAATAAGATATAAAAGCACAAACTTACAGTAAAGTTGCAAGAATTGTGCGATGAATACCTAAATACTATTTACTATAATTCACTAATTATTAACATTTTCCCACATTTGCTTTATCTTCACTTATAAATGCATCATCCTCTTATCTCTTAAAAAAAAAAAAGGACAACCTTCTGCAGAAATACAATATAAAAATTTCACTCAGGGGCGCCTGGGTGGCTCAGGTGGTTAAGCGGCTGCCTTAGGCTCATGTCCTGGAGTCCCGGGATCAAGTCCCACATCGGGCTCCCTGCTTTTACCTCTGACCCTCCCCCTCTCATGCTCTCTGTCTCTCATTCTCTCTCTCTCTCAACTAAATAAATAAAATCTTAAAAAAATTTAAAAAAATTTTTCACTCAGGAAGCTTTACTCTGATACAGCACCATTACTCATTATACATTCCATTCTCAGGATTCCTCACTTCTTCCCAAAACAGAAGATATTTAATTTATAATATTTTCGCACCCCAGAGAGGCAATTCATAATGTTATGGTTCCCCAATCCAGAATCCTATCAAGGATCATGGGTTGCATTCAGTTGTCATGTCTATTTAGTCGCCTGTACTCCAGAACAGTTTCCTAGCCATTAATTTATTTTGTTTTCTTGTTACATTGCTATTTTTGAAGAATCGATGTCAGATGTTTTGCAGAATGCCTCTCAACTCTTGGTTGTATAGTTTCTTCTTCATGATCAGGTTCAAGTCAAATATTTAAGGTCACTGGAGAACAACAAGTTGATGTGTGTTGTTCACAAAGCATCACATCAAGAAGCACACAATCTGTTTCTTCTATTGTGGACAGCATAGTTGATCTCTTGGTTAAGGTGCTGTCTGTCAGATTTGTCCTTTCTAAATGTACTTGTTCCCTTTTGTAATTAATAAGTAATCCTGGGAGTGATTCTTAGAGATTAGAATGTTTTGTTCCTAGATTTTCATGCAGTGAGTTTTAACGTAAATCAACAAAGCTTGTCTGAATTAATCATTGCTATGGTGTTTCCAAAATGATGATATTCTCCTTCTATCATTATTTCTGTATTTTTGTTGGCATTCTTCAGGAAACAAGAGCATTAATTTCTGATTTCCTTGCTTCTTTTTTAACCAATGGATTATTTTATTGTTCTATACATGAAAGCATAGTCCTGTGGTTACTCGTTGAAGGGATTCTTTCTCTAAATTGGCACCTTTTCTGGAAGGACTAACTAAAATAACTTCACTGTGTTTACTGCTGTCTCATTTTTTATAATTTTCTATTAAAACCTAGTAACTCAAATATGTTTTAGAAGAAAAACACTGTCAATTTGAGAAGACAACCTTGTAAGGCTTTAGACTCAGATTAATCAATTTAAAGCACTAAAATAATTAGCTGTAGAAGAAGAGATAGGGTTCATGGTCATCTCAGCTCTCAATTATTTGAGTGGTTATGAAAAGTGTGGGTAAGGCAACATATAGACATGTTAACTTCTAGATGTTCCTTTTAAATAACTCAACAATTTGCCTAAGCTATATTTAGTTTATGGTTTTCTAGCAGATGTACTAGAAGCCAAACTTCTTGGATCAAAACAACAGTGAAGAGCATATTATGTATTTCTTTATTCTATTTCTTGTTACCTGAGTGTATCTAATAAGACATTGAACTTGTTATCCAAACAAAGTTCTTCTGATATATGTTTTCATATATTGATTGAATGAAATGTTCATTCCTAGATCTTCAACTACAGGAAGCAACTGCTTTATAATTTATATAGGAGTAGTACACACAAGAAAATGTTATATATCTGTGCCATCATCATCAACAAACATATGAAATGTACAATTGATCTATTCTAATTATTCATGTATTTAAAAAGCCCATCTCTAGCTGCTGCGCTCAACTTTCTGAAAATGAAAGGCTTTTGAGAAGCTGCTAATGAGTTTCTTACTCCATTTCTCTGCCATGTTCTGCTATTGGCTCAGTCTGTGGGAGGCTTCTGTTTGTCACTCAGCTGCAGCCACACCATCAGTGAAACAGCCTCTGTTTATACACCTCTGTGGTTTTGTTCGCGGTATTGAAAATGTTCCTGTTATTGGTCAAGGTAGGGGGAAGGACTCCACTAATGCTTAACTTGTAGGGCCAGGAAGTTGCAAAATTAAGTGTCCATGTACTACATGGGTCAAGGCAACCTGGACAGGGTCCAATTATACAAACATTCTAGCTGCAATTTTATGTGTTTTTTTTCTGTTTTCTTGACTCTAATCCCTTATCTTTCTGTGCAATAGAACATTTGAGAGAAATGCATTTGCTTTCAACTACTTAGAACAAAAATATTTATTTGTCATTATTTCCATACCTTTGAGGACTATTCTAAAGGAAGGTTGTAAGTTTTGCGCTTAGTGTATCTTACAAAAAGAAAGTAAAACAAAGCAAAGCAAAACAAAAATACAACTCAAAGATGGCAAAATTTAAAAATTGAACATTCAAGAGGCACAAGTCATGATGAATAATATGACTGATTTTAAAAATTTCACCGTGTGGATTTTATACACTACAGTGGGATAGTTTTCCCCCAAATTCATGTCCACCTGGAACCCCAAGGGATCTTAATTTGGAAATAGAGTCTTTGTAGATGTGATTTGTTAAGGATCTCAAGATGAAATCATTTTGGATTTAAGGTAGACTCTAAATCCAATATTAGCTATATTTATAGAGAAAAGAGAAGAGGTAGACACAGATACACACACAGAGGAAGGCCACGTGAAGACAGAGGCAGAGATTGGAGTGACACAGCCACAAGCCAAGGGACTCCAGGAGCCACCAGAAGCTGGAGGAAGCAATGAAGGATTCTCCCCTGGAGCCTTCGATGGGAGTGTGGTCCTCACACACTCTAATTTAAAACTTCTAGAGAACTATGAGATAATAAATTCCTGGTTTCTAAGCCACCACATTTGTGGTAATTTGTTAAAGCTGTCCTAGTACACAGGCAGAAGAGAAATCAGATGAATTTTAAGTGAGGATATATAAAAAGTTGTGAGGTTCTTTGGCAAATACAAGAATTTTAAGCTTTATGATACCGTCTAGTTCAGCTATGTCTTTCAAAGTTGACCGCTGAGGTTGTATGGGGGATGAAACTCTTGTGCGGCTCTATGACAAAACAAGGTGACAACGCAGATGAATACCAGGATAGATAGAGAAGATTTCTTAAATAAATGTTATTACAAAGGCAAGAAAATTCATGAACATCTATGTCATAGCATAAGGCCAAATTCTTTGTAAGATTTTCATTAAATCATGAATAATGAAAAATATTTTTACACTGTACTTGGGTTTAGCATTAAATTCCCAGGGATAGTTATCTTCCTTCAACAAAGATAAACTAGCTAGTATGGCCCAGATACTGCTTCCAGCTGTGAAGGATGCACCAATGAGCAAAACAAATATCCCTATTTTTGTGGAGCTTCTAGTTTAGCAGGAGATCACAATAAACCTAATCACTAGTAAGTTACCTAGTCAGATGGAAGATGAAATGTGCTATGGAAAAAAGAAATAAAACATGCAAGAGAGATCAAGAGTTCTCAGTTTGAGGAGATGGTGTCAATTATTATAAAAAGTGGGGTAAGCAGGGTAGACATACTGGGAAAGGTCAAATTTGAACAGTCTTGAGAGCAATAAAGGAATCACTCAGGAGGAGAAGAACATTCCAGGCATTCTGCATAGCTAGAGCCAAGGTCCTGGGTGGAAGCAACTTGCTTTTGAGGAGGAGCAAAGTAGCCAGAGTAGGTGGACTAGAGTAAGAGAAAGAGAGGAGAGAGGCTCAAAAGGGTAATGGGAAGACATATAATGCTGGGCTTGTAGACCACTGTGAAAGTTTTATATTTTATTTTAATAAAATGGAGAATTTTTGTAGGTTTGTCCAAAGAATGACATGATCCAATTTACATTTATTCTTGCTAAAGGTATTGGGAATAGTGTGTGTGTGTGGTGGGTGGGTGGGGTGAGTGAGTGGGTGTTGAAGGTCGCAGGAAGCTTTTGGATTCTTACATTTTTAAAGGTAGAGCCAAGAGGATTTTGTTGTGGATTACATGTAGGTTGTGAGAAAGAGATAGGAGTCAAGGATGACTCCAGGAGTTTGACCTGAGCAATCAGAAGAATGGAATTACTATCAAATGAGATAAAGAGGACTCTGTAGAGTTGATTGTGTAGACAGGGAAAGATTAGCTCAGTTTCAGAGCTGTTGAGTTTGCAGTGTCCATTAGCCATCCAGGTAGAGATGTTCAATAGGCATTTGGAGATATGAGTCTGGAGTTCGGAAGAGGTCTGGGCTGGAGAGAGACATTTGAGAATTGGTTGTAAATGGATTGTATTTAAGTCCATTAGAATGAGTGAGTCACCAAGCCAGGGAGTATAGCTAGAGAAGAGGGGATGACCAAGGACTGACCCCTGATCTCCAATTTTAAAAGCTATGGGAAAATGGAAGACCATATGGAATGACCAGTGAGGATGAGACAGGAGAAAAACCAAGAAAGTGGGATATTCTTATCTCCAAATGAAGAAGGTGAATCATAGGGGAAGAGTAATCAGCAGTGTTATGCTGCTGATGGTTCAAGCAAAATGAGGCCTGAAATTTGACATTGCACTAGGCACTGTGGCCCGTGTTGGAGAAGTGGTGGGTGGATATTCCAGTGGCTGAAGGGAGAATTCAAGAAGAGAAGTAGACGGTGCATATAAACAGTTCTCCTGAGGATTTTTACTACTAAATGGAAAAATTAAATAGTGCCAACATGCAAAATGTAGTCAATAAAAATTTTCACGAGTTTCAAATATAACAGCATGTTCACATGCTTATAGATACGATGCACTTAAGAGTGAAAGTGAAAATATATGGGAGAAGGAAGGCATTTTTGTTGGAGCAAAGCTCTTGCGTCCAGGTGGATCATGACGTAATACACAAGTAGAGAGTTTTGTACGGATAGTTCATTAATGGTAAAGGGCTAGAACATAGAGTATTTGGTGGTTGATGCTAGGAGGTAATGACACAGTCAAAATGGAAATACTCCTCTGATTGTTTCAAATATTTCAGTGACAATGAAATCAGAATCATCAACTGAGAATAGATATAGGAGCAGGGGGAGAGGAGAAGGTGTGAAAATTAATAGAATGAATGGTCTGGGATATACTCTTACGACTTTTGGCAATATAAAAAGCCTGTTTGAGGTTCCTGGTTAGGATTTAAAGTGAATCCAGTAGTGCGGTACTAGTACTAGGCAAGTACAAAGTTTCCTGTGGCTGTAAAAAAGGTAGAAACAGGTGAAAATAATTCTAATAATAGATGTTATGTAACAAAATAAAATATAATGTTGACTCGTAATCAACTTAAAAAGGAGACATTTTCCATTCTTCTTTTAGTGCTCGGTCTTTGCAATCCTGTATACTTTCCACTCTTTTGTCTGTTTGGACCAACCACATTTCAAGGGTTCAGTAGCCACAGATGGCTAATGGCTCCTGCACTAAGGGTGTGGGTCTGAGTGATCAGGGCAGGAGTGACTGGCTGAGACACACCGGAGTTCAAGATCGTCTGGTGGAGGAGAGGAGGAGAGTTCAGGGAACTAAACGGCCAGGGTGTTGGTAGGATCATCTTTACATATATTGAAAATTCCAAGAACTTACAAAGGAGAACTTTTGAAGAGAATGACAGACAATAAGCAGGTAGGTAAAATCAGTGAGGAACAAGGAGGAAGATATAAGAGTCAGCAGGTAGTAGTGACAGTGAGAAGTAATGGAATTTTTAGGGAGAAAAGTAAAACAGTCTGAAAACAAGTGAGTAGAATTTCTATCCCTCCTCATGGTACAATGGCTGGAGGGAGAAGAAACAGCCATCCCTGGAGAGATCTTCTTTGGGAATCAGTGTTTTCAGAGGTTTTCAGTAGGGTGAAAATAACCCATTAAGCAAGAAATACCTGTTTGCTTAGGATATAAATGTGTCTTGGCTGAGGTTGAAATATTGTGTAATAGACATTTTCGTAGACATACTTTTATTTTTCAACAGAAGTAAAGAAAACTTCGCCTAAAATTATATTAAGAATGATCGGGGCTCATCCTGGGGGGCTCAGTCAGCTAAGAATCTGCCTTTGGCTCAGGTCATGATCTCAGGGTCCTGGGATTGAGCCCCGCCTCACACTCCCTGCTCAGTGGGGAGTCTGCCTCTCCCTCTCCCTCTGCTCCTCCCCCCCGCTCATGCTCACTCTCTCTCACTCACTCTCTCTCTCAAATAAATTAAAACTTTAAAAAAATGAATAAAAACAATTGTTTTTCTGGACAGGGGAAAATTCAGGGAGCATATGATTCAAGTTAATGATTAGTTATTTCTGGGAGGTGGACCTCCAGTGACTTTCATTTTTGACTTGGTGCATTTTTGCATTAATGTGTTGTTACAATATGTATATTTTTGTTTGAATAAAAAAATGCAAAGACCTGTTCTCTCTGTGAGGTCTTTCAATTTGATATAACCTCTCTCCTGAAGAAAAAACAGGGTTTTCAAAAGAATTGTTAAGTGAATAAGATTGGTGTGTGTGTGTGTGTGTGTGTGTGTGTGTGTGTGTGTGTGTGTGTGAAATACCTAGTTAGATAAAAATACTAAGAACAACTGAAGTGATCAAGCAGTCATTAATGAAGGAAACCAGAAAATGTCACCCCAAAATATATTTCTTTGACTTAAAAGTTATTTTAAGCTGAAGGCAATTAAGAAGTAGTAAATGCAGAAAAAGCTCCTCCTTTTCTGCTTAAAAGCAAGAAATAAATTCTCATTTTACTGGAAATAGACTCTTATCAGCCTGGAGAAGGCACCAGAGTAATCTGCAAACAAATTGTTAAACTGTCTTTTTACTTATTTCACCATAGCCTTTTGTCCAAACCCTTTTGTCTCGTCAATTCTTTCCTTTTCTCTTTTTTTCTTTTTCTCTTTCTCTTTCTTTTCTTTTCTTTTCTTTCCTTTCCTTTCCTTTCCCTTTCTTTCTTTCTTTCTTCTTTCTTT
>NW_027397066.1:131199794-131253546 GCF_003265705.2 Callorhinus ursinus
CTTTCTTTCTTTCTTTCTTTCTTTCTTTCTTTCTTTTCTTTCTCCTGTCTCCTTTCTTTCCTTTCTTTCTTTCTTTTATTTATTTATTTCTATTTATTTATTTGTCTAAAAGGTATAAAAGCCTCCTGCTCTGGTCAGTTTGGGTCTTCATTCTCTTATGAAGGCTCCCGTTTACATGTACAAATTCAATAAAATTTGTGCCCTTTCCTCTCATTAATCTGCCTGTCAGTTTAATTTTCAGACACAGCCAGGGACCCTAAGAGGGTCGAGGAAAATTTTTCCTCCCTTACTATGACAATTCTTTTTTTTTTAATATTTATTTATTCATGAGACACAGAGAGAGAGGCAGAGGCAGAGGGAGAAGCAGGCTCCTGGCTGAGCAGGGAGCCCAATGCGGGACTCGATCCCAGGACCCTGGGATCATGACCTGAGCCGAAGGCAGACGCCTAACCATCTGAGCCACCCAGGCGCCCCTTACTATGACAATTCTAAATATTCACTGTATACAAAGCAAACACCAACCTTCCCCAGGACAACGTGATTCCTCAGACTAAAGACCAAGGCAGGCAGCTAAAAGAGAGTTGGAATCTACTGGCACAAGTGTATTTACAGAGCTGCTGAGAAATTGCTATTGATGTGTGAAATGGATTTAACAATCAGTGAAATAGCCCGCATGCCCCCCCCCAAAAAAAACAATCAATAAGAGAGCAATGGTTCTTTTTCTTCTGTAAAATAACATCTACCCCCGGGTGCCTGGATGGCTCCATCGGTTAAGCATCTGACTTTTGTTTTGCCTCAGGTCATGATCTCAGGGTTGGGAGATCAAGCCCAGCATTGAGCCCCACATCCGGCTCCACACTCAGCATGGAGTCTGTTTAAAATTCTCTCTCCCCCCACCCCCTCCGTGCTCTCTCTTTCTCAAATAAATAAATAAATATTTAAAAAAATAACATTTAGGGTGCCTGGGTGGCTCAGTCGGTTAAGCGACTGCCTTCAGCTCAGGTCATGATCCTGGAGTCTCAGGATCGAGTCCCTCATTGGGCTCCCTGCTCGGCAGGGAGTCTGTTTCTCCTTCTGACCGTCCCCCCTCTCATGCGCTCTCTTTCTCTCTGTCTGTCATTCTCTCTCTCAAATAAATAAATAAAATCTTTAAAAAAAATAACATTTACCCTTGGTTGGTGACAGCAGCTGTGGTTTTCAGAGCCCATAGCTCTTCTACAATAGACTTTTTAGACTGAGGTGACCAAAAACTTTTGCTTGAAATAAGCCACAATTCTTTCAAGTCAGAATGATAATTGGACATAAAAAAAAAAAAAGTTTAGAGTAGTGCCATTATTTTTCTGTTTGTTTTTTTAGAATTCCTTCTTCTTAACATTTTGTGATTTTCCTACTTGCTTTTATTATAGTTAATTAGGCTGGTTACCCTTTATCAACAAGTTTGGATAAATATCAAGATAACAAATTCATTTAGGTGACAAAGTTACTTTATTACTGGAAGGCAGCATAACAGAATAGAAAGAGCATAGTGTCTGGAATTGAATTGCATCTCCCCCAAATTCATATGTTGAAATCCTAACCTGCTGATGATATTAGGACTTGCACCTTTAGGTCAAAGGGCACAGCCGCCGGAATGGGATGAGTACTCTATTAAGGAAATCCGCAAAGCTCCCTAGTCTCTTCTGCCATGTGTGGATCAATGAGGAAGAAGGCTTTCACCAGACACTGAATCCACCAACTCAAGAAATAAATGTTTATTGTTTATAAGCTTCCCAGTTTATAGTATTTTTGTTATAGTAGCCCAAATGGACTGAGACAGTATTTGGGAAATCAGACTTGAGATTTGAATGCAGACTCTACCATTTGCTGACTGCGTAACCATGAGAGGTCACTCAAATTTTCTAAGGTAACTTTTCTGTGTCTGCATAATCAGTACCGTGGCATCTCATAAAGTTGTCACAAGAATTAAATGAGATAATGTGTCTGCTATGTGGTAAGCTCAACACATGTTAATGATTATTTTTATGGATTAGCCCCATATTGTCAATTAAGAATGACTTGTACAATTTTTTTTGGTTAAAAGATTGACAATAATTATAATTACAAGCATATTCCTAATTTTTACATAGAAAAATTTCATACTTATTTTAGTCCTCAAAGTCATTTGCAGTCTATAGTTTTTTATTTGTCTTTTAGTATCATTAAAAAAACCTTCTATATAATCAAATGAATCATGTAATATCATTAAATCAAATGCACAAAACTTCATAATGTCTGCCATGAGTAAGAAAAGTTATTGTGCTCTCTGGAAGATATAAAGCCTGCTCTTTTTTTTTTTTTTTTAGATTTTATTTATTCATTTGAGAGAGAGAGAGAAAGAGAGAATGCATGAGAAGAGGGGAGGAGCAGAGGCAGAGGGACAAGAAGACTCCCTGCTGAGCAAGGAGGGGGTGGGGGGCAGGCAGGGTCTCCATCCCAGGATCCGGAGATCACCACCTGAGCCAAAGTCAGATGCTCAACCAACTGAACCACCCAGGTGCCCCATAACGCCTGCTCCTTGGATGCAGAGACAAAGCAAACACTTGTCACATGAGTTTTATAAATAATAGACTTTCTGAAATCATAAGAATTCCATTTCACTATGGGAAGATGGTGTTATGAGAAGACATCAGACTAAAGGAAGGATTTCAAACAAATCTGCAAGAATTACAGAAAGCCTTGGGAGATTATCCATTTTATTTTGCACCCCAAGAAAACATCTTACGAAGTTGTGTTTATTACTTGCTGCAGCAAAGGAGACTGCACACAATGAACTCCATTTCCCTCTTGCTCTAACATGAGGGACTCGTACTTCTCCAGTGAAAACTCCAGCTCCACTTTTTACTCCTGCCTCCTGGATAAAACTTAGCACACCCAGTCACCAATCCCTTGTAAAATCACAGTGCTTCTCCTGGTATTTCATTTATTTGGCCATGTTTGATACAAGACAAGGTAAATTCACTAGTTAACATGTCAAGATTTGGTAAGAGTAATAAAATATTTAGGATTTGCAGAATACGAAGTCTTTGATACATTTCTAGGGATTTTTAAAGCAGAATCACCTAAATTTGTGATTTACCATGCACTTTGGCAATTTAAAAATTTTTTTTTTTTAATTTTAAAGGTTTTAAGAAGACTTGCAGGGCATACACCCGCTTATGCAAGGACGCATTTGATGACAGAAACCTTTATTTTTATTATTCCTATGAAATCAATGAGAGAAGTTGATGAGTTAAACCTGCAGTGTGCTACTAAACCTTCTTAGCCATTCAGTCACATCCTAATCCTCAATAAAATATCTATTGATTGAGATTAGTGACATCCATCCAAAACTTTCATTCATATTGTAGGTAATCTCCTTATAATAGAATAAAAGAAATTTCTTTTTGTTTCGTTACTAGGACTGTTTATGGATTTCCTGAATAATCGATTTATCTTTATTTTAATAAGACTGTAAGTCAAGTACTTATATAACTTCCTTCTTCCTATTGGCTGCTAGAAAACGTAGAGCCAAATTTTGGCTTTATAATAATCTCATTTCTGGCTTAATCGTATCTTCTTACCTTCATTTCCTTTTGACATGTTCTCTTTATCTGTCGAGTTTTAGCTGCGTTTCCCCCCCCCATGCTCATTGAATGTATATTATAAATTGCCTTGAAGTTTTGTTTTCCTTTTGGAACAAGAAGGTTAGGAACAAATACATAACTGTATTTTACCAACTACCAACTTTTGTTTTCATTTGTTGTTCATTTGTTCGGTGGGAGCAGGGAAGAACACACTTCGATTTCATCAATTCTTTTTAAAAACAGATTCATATGCTAATTTACCTCCAATATCTGAAGTGGAATGGGTCATTTGAACAAAACTTCAACAAAGGGCATCTTCACTATTGTTTTATCTTTTAAATTCTCCTGAAAATAGCATATCAAAAGGTTGAGGATTTATATATTGAAAATAAGTTATTCACTCCCATTAAACAGAATAGTTTTGCATTATTTAGTTTCAGAATTTTAGCTGACACTCTTGCACATACTCATGGCAAGAATGTTCAAGAGCAATAGGTCAGGGCTAATGAGAAGTCTGTCTTCACCCTCCCAGCCTTGAGGATGCTTTCTATGTAGGCAGGGAAAAAACTCTTGTTATAGTTCACCTATGAGAGGACGAACTGTGCATTTATTTTTGTATTCAAGTCATCACCCATTACCCAGTGTGTTTGTAAGTGTCCGAAGCAAATAAGATAAGAACACAGGTGAGCTTAATAGGTATCTAACTTTTTCACACTAAGCAAAACTCAGATGTTATCACTGTGTTCTGTTGGAACAGATATTTCACAATTGCATGAATAGAAAAAAGTGCTGGCAGAATTAAGTGTCACATGTCCCTGTCATTGTAGGTAAGCAGAACTCAGAAAGACCTGTATCAAAACAAGTGTAAACAGTCACACTATGGCCAACTCTTGGTTTTGGCTCAGGTCATGATCTCAGGGTCCTGGGATCAAATGCTGTGCCAGGCTCCATGCTCAGTGGTGAGTCTGCTTGAGGATTCTCTCCCTTTCCCTCTGCCCCTCCCCAAGTTCACACTCTCTCTCTCTTTAAAATAAATAAATAAATCTTTAAAAAAATAAAAATAAAATACCTAGGACATTATGAAATAAAAAATACTATGTAGAAAATACTAAGCACTTGTTTCTATATCAGAGATGTGAGTCTTTGGGTATGTTATTGATATTTTATTTTATTAACTTCAGATTTGTTTCTTCCAATTTTGGCTGTTTAAATAAACCCAAGCCTTGAAGCTATTTTGGAACTAGTGATACTTATTCTTTCACAAATGCCTTACTTCCTGGAGGAACTAGTAAACTTGTCACACAGGTCAGATTCTGAATATTGCAATTTTGTTACATCATGAAACAAAAGTCTAAAATCAAAGTCAAATGAACAAATCATTACCATAAAAAATGATTTCCTTATTGCATAAGATAATTAAAAGTATTTCTAGATTCTATAGCAGTGCAAAACCTGGGAGTTGATCCTGGATAAAAAGGAGAATGAGTAAAGTATATAAAAAGGAAAAACTCAGTTTTCTAGGAGTTGTGTATCCTTTACTTTTACACAGAACACTTGATTTTTGGTCACCAAATGTATGGAGGCTTTTTTCCCCCTCCAAGCAATTCTCTCTCTCTCTCTCTCTCTCTCTGCCCCTAATTATTACAACCAGTGGAGACTTCAAAATCCCACTTAGAGGGGCGCCTGGGTGGCTCAATCGCTTAAGCGACTGCCTTCGGCTCAGGTCATGTTCCCAGGGTCCTGGGATCGAGCCCCGCATAGGGCTCCTTGCTCAGCGAGAAGCCTGCTTCTCCCTCTCCCTCTGCCTGCCGCTCCCCCTGTGTGTGCTCTCTCTCACTTGCTCTCTCTCTTTCTCTGACAAATAAATTAATAAAACCTTAAAAAAAAAACCCTACTTGAGAGCAGGACAAAAGGTGGGCAGCAAATTAAACTGCAGATTAAGCAGACCAGAGGGTGGGGAGCCTGTGGCCACCTCTGTCTCCACCAGACAATGGTACAGGAAAGAGAAGAAGTGGCCCTCACGGGCAGGTTCTCTGCCCCAGACGAACAGGGTACAGAGGCCACCATGAGCTCCCATCTAAAAACACGGGAGAGCCAAGTACAGAAAGCATTTAAAAGGAAGGAAAAAGAAAGCTGGACACCAGCTGGATCTCCTACAGTGTGACCCAATTCAACACTTTCTAGCTGGAGATGGTGTCAGATCCAATAGGTTAGGGGCTCAGTCCCACAAAACTGCCTTCACCCCACTTCAGGTGCCAATCACAAGTGGTAGGTCCCCAGGTTACCCACAACTTCTGTCCAATTTGGCTCCAAATAAGAGGTTCTCATGACCCCCTCCTCAGGTTCAATTAATTTACTAGAGTGGCTCAGAGAAATCAGGGAATTATTTACTAAGGTTGACTAGTTTATTAAAGGACATGATAAAGGGTACAGATGAGCAGGCAGATGAAAAGGTATATAGGGCAAGATATTTGGGGAAGAGTGCAGAGCTTCTATGCTCTCTCTGAGTGTGTCACTCTCCCCACACCACCACCAGTTCACCAACCTGGAACCTCTCTTAACCTCATACTACTAGAATTTTTATGGAGACTTTATCACACAGGTATGATTGATCATTAACTCCGTTTTCAGCCCTTTTCCCTTCTCAAGAGAATGGGGGGTGGGGTAAAAAATTCCAGGCTTCTAATCATAGCTTGTTCTTTCTGGTGACCATCCCTTATCCAGGAACCACTGAGAAGCTCACCCGGAGTGGCCCCGATAGTACAAAAGACTCTCCTCTCACCCAGGAAATTACAAAGATTTCAAGACTTGTATTAAAAACTAGGGTCAAAGACCAAATATTAGAACCAAAATGTTCCTAGTGCTCTTATCACTTAGGAAATGACAAGGGTTTCAGGAACTCTGTGACAGGAACTGGGGGCAGAGACCAATATATATTTTCTATCGTGTCACAGTATGTTATTGAAGTCTGACAGTTGGGAATTACAAGACAATGTATGTGGGAGAAAGAGCAAATACTTCAGAGTGAGAGTCCTCTGTTTATATTCTGGCTTTGTCCATTACCAGCATCTGTGGTCTCAATTCTCAGAGGACTGAATCCATGAATCTATGGAACAACCCTAGCATAATGCCTGGCATATAGTAGATGTTACAAAAACACAGTTATTTTCTCTTTCTCTTTACTGAATTTTCTCCATCCGTTTGTGCAAATCATTTCACAAATATTGGCCAATTATTTGAGCATGATCAATTTAATCTCAGACTCATGAGAATTCAAAATGCACAGAAGATCATTAACTGCACCTGAACAACTTTTACTGAGAAGGTGCTTTAGCAAATTGTTGACTTACTGACCTGCCTTTGTACACAGATTAACTATAAAATGCACAGTACCTGAAGCTTCACAATCTTAAAACAAAGCTCATTGACTGCCTTCATTGGCTATCCATGTTTTTCCTCCTCATGTTTCTCAATATTCTCAATAAGCTACTTCTCTGCGTGATACCTGAACTTTTAAATTCATCTTTGACTCTGCTGAAGAGTCACCTGGTTCCCTCCTCCTTTCTGATACTTTTGCTGTGTGAGATACACAGTTTCCTTACCTACACAGTGGCTTAAAACCACCTTACATAAACACATCCCCCAATGTATTTTTCCCCCCTTGGAAACTAGTCACCTTAAATCCACACAGGGTAAAGAAATAATCTCCTAATTGATCCATAATTAGCATCATGAGAATCTCTTCCCTTGAAGTCAATGTCCCAATAGTTTCTTCTCTGCCTTTTCTTGGGTCTGTCATAGTAATAACTAAGCAAATATTACATACGGATGGCCGTACCCAAGTTTATCAGATTGACTTTGAAAAGCTTCTATTGTATAACTAAATTTAAATCCCAGCGAAGGGATTTAATTCTCTTCAGATTCTCTTTGAGAATCAAACAAAACATTAACAACAACAACAAAACAACAACAACAAATAACTACTTTATACAACAAATGGTAATTCACTATATCAACCAAATGAATGGCTTCTTGAATGGCCTCTATGTTCACAGAAACTTCTTTGCTGAGAAATGAAAAATATTTTGAAAAACAAAAAAGTATTCAGTTCCTAAATGTATTAGATCTCATAATGAATAAGAGATGTATATATTAGTTTGGCTTTCTCCAAAGCAGAGCCTGAGACAAGGACTTGAGCAGAGGGAACTTACCAGGGAGACATTCCTGGGAATAATAGTAATAATTGTGAGAGAGCCCGGAGTGTGAGACAGGAGGAGAAAGCCAAAGGATTCATTAGTGAGGTCAATGCTGTGAATAACTGGGATTCCTCCAGGATATTTGGAGAAGGGTACAGAGTGCCTTCAAAACTATCTTCTGAAAAATAAGTTGCTGGAACATTTATCCATGAGAATTCCCTTCTTGGCTTAGCATTTCTGTGTCTGCCACAACATTTAACTGTTGACTAAGAGAAATGTGAAGAGTTGGGTAGAGGGGGAAGTTGCAGGAATTCTAACCTTTGAGGGTTATGGGAAAGAAGAAAATGTAACATTCTATAACTGGTTACATGTAGCCTTTTTTTTTGGAAGCCAGTACTGTGATGGTTGAAGGAATAAAGAAAATTCTTATTCACTTTCCGAATTTAGCCCGACACCTGATTCTGCTAATTCTTGTCTTTGTTTCATCTTCCAGGCTCACTTCTCTATATCCTAATCTTAAAAATCACAAGAAAGAACCAGAGAGGTGGGTTTTGGTTTTAGTAGTCTTAATTTATTTTTTATATTCTTTTATGACATATATTAAAAAAGTCTTTTTTTTTTTTTTTTTAAGAGAGGGAGAGAGAGGTGCAGGGGAGGGTGGGAGGGGAAGAGAGAATCTTAAGCAGGCTATATGCAGCCCAATGCAGGGCTCAATCCCACAACCCTGAGATCACAACCTGAGCCCAAATTAAGAGTCGGACACTTAACCCACTGAGTCACTCAGGGTGCCCCTCAGGTTTTTGTTATTTTTACTTCTAAAACAGATTAGATGGTTCCTAGGCTCAGAACTGGTCATGATGTGTGTCTTCCAAGAAGGCTTATCAGTCAATTTTACCTTTAGCATATTCCTTCTGTAATCAATGTGTATACAGAATTAAATGCATATGGATATACAAGAAGTTTAGAACTTACCACAAATCGTTGCCTCGTACCCATATGTTCTCCTCTATTTACCTGCTATAATGCCTGAGGCTCTTATCCTTATACTTGATTCTTTGAGTGAAAGTGTATTTCTAGGAGGTTTGTGTAAAATATCTCTACATAAAATATCTTGGGGGCAGCAAACACTAAATTGGTTACATAGGTTTTTCATCTGATCATGAAGGAATAATTTCTCCATCTGTGGTAAACATCACATTGAGAAATTAGTTTCCAAGTGGCAAGATTTAAGTGTTGGCAAGATGTCGACCATATATTTATATATTTATAACCAGTCATAAATCTTATAATACTTTCAATTGCAAAAATTAATGGGAATATATGTATTTGAGGCATTGCCATTATAGTTACTGTCCTGGTTGAAGGCAACAAGCTTTTCTTAAATTAATTTATAATTTCTCTAATGCACAAATTTAAATCTGAATAATTGGTTCCCGTGTTGCTAAGGTGAACCACTGAATTGACACCACTTAGAAAATCCAAGTGGAATCCTATTTCAGAAGAAGAAGAAGAGGAAGAAGGAGGAGGAGGGAAGAATAGAAAACCATGTTCCTTTGAAGATATCTAATTTTTCTAATTTGTAGTGAAAAGAACATTTCCTCATTTCTTTCACTAGTATGCTCACCAATAAGGGAAGAACACTTCTCAGCCCAAAAGGCTTAAAGACAGTAGAATAAATTATTTAGCTGTATTCTTTGTAAACACATACTTAGTTGAACAACGCTGTGGGGAAAGAGGAGCTATTAATCATTTTCTGCTCCCAGACACCATGGGCCAGGACGCTAAGGACAGTGACTCCACCTCTCCAGCACAACCCCCTACCCACTGTGTGAGCCGGGCCAGAGTTACCTGTAAAAACCCCAAGGGAATATGAGGGGTCCAGGGTATGGTTTTGATGATTTCCCAGTCCTCTTACAACACGGCAATTTCATGGAGTCTAACTTTCTGTAAAACTGCAGGAAACGTGGTCATGTATTGAGAATTTCATAAAGGGGCGCCTGGGTGTCTCAGTCGTTAGGCGTCTGCCTTCGGCTCAGGTCCTGGTCCCAGGGTCCTGGGATCGAGCTTCGCATCGGGCTCCCTGCTCCGCAGGAAGCCCGCCTCTCCCTCTCCCACTCCCCCTGCTTGTGTTCCCCCTCTTGTTGTGTCTCTCTCTGTCAAGTTAATAGTTAAATAAATCTTAAAAAAAAAAGAATTTCATAAAATTAGGATTTTAGGGTGGATCAGGATCTTCAAAATTATGATCAGTTTTGAACACCTTCATTTCTTTTGGTGAGGTGGTTGATACTTAGAGACGTTAAATCACTTTTCCACATAGCGCATGATTTATCCGTGGCAGAGCCAAGACTAGAACTTCAGTTTAGAACTGAGACCAATAAATATGTGTTCTAGGAAAAAAATACTTTATCACTGACATTGTTCAGAATTGTGGGCCCTTTATCATTGTTCTTACATTACCTACAAAGTACCCCAGTATGGATGACTCCCATGGTCCTCTAATTGCTATGCTACAGGTGAACGGTAAATGAATAATGTCCATGTAAGTTCCAGTACAATACAGTAGCCCAACTGCTGCTAAGTAGATGAGATTTAGGCCAGAAGAAGAGTAAAAATGAGATGGAAAATGGGATTTGTGCACGTACCCTGCCTCTGTCACACTCCAGGTCAGCTTTTGGCTTAGCAGTTACAAGAATATCCAACTCTGAGACTGAGAGAATAAATATTTGGTTTTTTACAAGCTCATTATGTTATATATCCTAACACTATGCCAAATGTGTCCTCGGAATAGAATAAAGGTCACTTTTTTAATTTGACCTCCATTGATTTATTTAATGTTTGTTATTTTGAATGTAAAAGCAGAACTTAGCTAGTCAAATGATTTGGTCTGGCAGAATACTCATGGTTTTTTGTTTTGTTTTGTTTTGTTTTGTTTTATCAAATGGTTCCCAACACAGATCCTCTCCAAAGTTTACATAGTTCAGCTTCTGTACTAATTGAAACGAGAGCCTACCTAAGAGCACACAGAGAGGGCTGATTGGCTGGTGAAGAGAGAGCAGGATATATAAAAGGCAGCTGTAGAACATCTGGGAAGGTCAATGATATCATCCGTCCAGAGTCAAACCTCAGTGCTTATCAGACAGTGCGTTTTCACCATGAGTGGGTGCCCATTTGTAGGAAACAACTTTGGGTGAGTATTTACCTCTCTTTGAAGGATGGTCAGGCTCTTAGAAATGCCAACGAAGAATGCTTCAATTTCTGAATTTCAAAAGAATTCAAAATTGCCATCCTTGTTTTCTTGTTAAAAATCTCCTTTAAAATCCATTAGCGAGAGGATTTTGATCACTCGTATTATTAGTTATTATGCTTTCTCAAGATCTTCTGTTTTTTACTTCTCCCTTATTGAATCTGTAGATGTGCTTTTAAAAAATTATCCATAGACGGCAATGAAGACGACAAATCACAAACCGGTGTGAACAGAGCCAGCAAAGGAGGACTTATCTATGGAAACTACCTGCATGTAAGTCATGGAGTGCTTAGCTTCCATGGTTAGGTGCTAAATTCTGTGAAGTGACATTTTCATGTTTTGGGTTTTTTTTGTTTTTGTTTTTGTTTGTTTTTGTTCTTGCTTTATTCTCAGTCACCAAAAAGTTTTCTGGACGTAAAGACGCAAATGTATGCTTTTTCAACTTTTGTTAGCACAATTCAGGAGACTCCTCTATGAAAATTCACATCTCTGACAGAGGTACGGTAGAAGCAGAGTGCAGAATCTTGAGCAGAAGAGCGTAAATGATAAGATAAAGTGTAGATAACTGGCAGGCAATTGCACAACTTGTGTAAATAGGACATGGGCTCTAATATCCCAGCCTAGATAATTGTAAATGTATTCAGAAAAATGTACTTTTTAAATCCCTTATTGTAAAGTAGAAAAGTTGAAGACACATGTTTCCTTGAAATCATTAGTAAATGAAAGAGGGATACTACAAATGCAGTATTTGGAGATAATAAATATGGCCTGTTTGTCTTCTATATTTTTTAAGAAGTGAAATGTTTAGAGCCTTTGATGCTTTCATTGATGGGTGTCTAAGGATGAGCTTATAAAGAATGTTAAGATCTTCTTAGAATAGGCTCTTTGGGGAATAAAAGAGTAGAAGATAAACAGTGAGCCAAGTAAGTTACCAAGCTTTTATCATACTCATTTCAAGAGATAGAAAGGATGCGATTTCTCATTGAGTACAATAGTACTTGTTATGATAGAATCCTACCCAATGTAAGTTCTTCCGAAGAGAATAAAAATCATAAATTTAACTCATTCTTTATGATTAAGACTCATAATTGTTTAAAAGACATTAGTTGCTTCTGAAGAATTTGGGAATTTGGGGATTTTTTTTCGATAGTATATTCTACCTCATATTAAAATTGATAAAAAAAACAAGTTTTATAACTTCAAAATTAATCTTCCTTTTTTAAAATCTTTTTTTAGCTTTATTGAGATATGATTGATGTATAACATTGTGTAAATTTAAGGTATATAACATGGTAATTTGACACACTTATGTACTGCCAAATGATTACCACCATAATATTAGATAACATATGCATTGTATCACATAATTACCATTTCTTTTTTGTGGTGAGGATATTAAACACCTATTCTCTTAGCAACTTTTAAGAATATAATAGTTTATTCGCTATAATCACTATGCTATACATTAGATCCCCATAACTTATCCATCTTATAACTGTAAGTTTATACAAAATTAGTCTTTCTTTTCTTTTCTTTCTTTTCTTTCTTTTTTTTTGTTTAAAGTTGGAAAAGGTTTTGAATGCACAGGAACTTCAAAGTGAAATAAAAGGAAATAAAATCCATGATGAACATCTATTTATCATAACTCATCAAGGTAAGGTGCACAAAAGGTTGGATAGTAACTATTCCACAGGCATGTGGAATACAGGCACAATAATGAGGAAAGCTACAATACTTTTAATTATAACATGGTGAAAGATCAAGGAATCACCTACCTTAGAAATTCTTGAGAATATTTTGCTGCCAGATAAATTTCCATAAGGCATCCCTCTAGAATTTGTAAGTCTTCTTTATGTTACTTCACTGCTAAGTGGATCAGGTAGGACTTTAGCTCTTTCTTAAATCCAAGGGACCTTTCTATCTCTTGGAATTCACAAAGAATTTACAAGATAAAATGTTACTATTTTTCAACTTGGAACTTTAAAAAACTATTTTCAAGGGATACGTGGGTGGCTCAGTTGGTTGAGCGACTGACTCTTGATTTCAGCTTAGGTCATGATCTCAGGGTTGTGGGATGGAGCCCCACATCAGGCTACTTGCTGAATGGGGAGTCTGCTGGAGATTCTCTCTCTCTCCCCCTTTCTCTGCCCACTCCTGTAAAATAAATAAATAAATAAATAAATAAATAAATAAATAAATAAATGTTTTAAAAAATAAATAAAATAAAAAACTATTTTCAAGAAATAAACACTCAAATTTATTGTGACTTTACCTAATCATATATAGATCTGCTACTAAACAGAAAAGTAAAATTTGTCTAAAGTGTGCATTTATTCTCTCCAGACTTCTTACCTCTGGGCAGTGGTTTTTAACATAGGAATTCATGACTTCAAGAGTTTAGAAAGCCCCTGAACTCACTGAAATTGTATGCAAAATTTCACGACTATGTGTCTTAAAGAGGTCCGTGACCCCAGAATATTAAGATTTACTCTAAGATTGTTGGTGCCATAATAGTGTCCTCTGTCTGACCAGGTCCAGTGATTCATACTAGTCAGTGCCCCACTTCTAGACAGGTTTTCTTTCCCTACCAGTTCCTTGTGTCTTTTCCTCAAATGGTTGTTTGCTTCACTGACTGGTTAAAATGATCAACCCCTTAGAGTAAAACAATAACGATGGAAAATAATTGAGTTGATGTGTTCCTCTCCTGTTTTCATGTTTACATTTTTATTGGTGATTTGGGCCAAGACAAAAATCAATAGAAAAGGAATCATGGCAGGGGAGCACAGATTTGGAATGAGGAAATGGTTTAGAATCCCATCTCCACCACTGTAAATTGTGTGACCTTGGTCAGGTTTCTTGATCAATAATTCTCTCTATTTCTCCACCTGTAAAATGGAGACAATTATTTTATCTTCTCATTCATGGAGTTCTTGTGAAGATGAGATGAGCTAATGTGCATTGAGCACTTAGCCCAAGTATAGCACAAGATAAGTATACAACAAATGGGAGCCATCATGATTTGATAGGGACACTGTCCTTCCATCCTTCAGTTATGGCATGTGGCCAGCGGGTCATGGAACTAGCCACACAAAGTTAAACCTGAACTAAAAGATACAGAAACTTATTAGTAAACATTTGATTTGCTCTTGGTCCAAATATGAAAATTAGATCCCTAGAAGTCTCCTTAAATGTAATTTCAAATTATAACTTGATTCTCTATGTAGTACAGAAACATAGACTTTACCCATACAATAGCTCCAAATAGAATGCACCAGATAGCTCCGAGGTTTTGATGACTACACTGGCTATTTCATTCATTTAGTCATAAAATAATCACCCAATGTTTATCTTATGCCAAGCACTGTGCTAGGTACTGAGGGAAGTAGATGAATATAATGAAGTTTTGGACTATTCACAAGCTTGTCCTCCCCATAATATTCCAAGCCTCCAGAAAACAAAATTTTCTCATATTCATCAGGTTAGTGACTATTAATGTCTCAGTTTATAGATGGAGATGAGTATCACTTCTGCTTTCCCATACACCTCCAGCTTCCACACAGGAAGTTAGAATTAGATTATGTGCTATATCTTAAAAGACCTAGATAATTTACTTGTTGAAAGAAATCAAAATAATAATAATGAATATGAAGCATATAGATAACATGGCTGTCAGAGAAAAACATTCAATAAAAGAAGGCTATTATAACATTATCACTAATATTTGTTTATAGCATAAATATAAGGCTATATTGGTATTTATTATTTTAAAATTACATTTTATTTCTTTTTCAATGTGTTAACCATGTCTTTCATGTAATTATGGTCAAAAAGACTCCCATACCTTTTGAATTGACAATGATTTTTCTCATTGCAGCTTATGAACTCTGGTTTAAGCAAATCCTCTGGGAATTAGATTCTGTTCGAGAGATCTTTCAGAATGGTCATGTGAGTTCTTATGTCACAATATTGGATTTATACTTTTTTGGAGAATGTAGAATATTGTTAATTAGAAAAACCACCAAATGATGGAATTATTGCTTAATGGAAACATTTTAAAATCCCTTCCGAGTGGATAAGAGTGTAGTCATACTTCCCCAGGGCCTCTACTACCCTAGAGCTACACATTGCTTCCAGGTTCCTTTCAAATTTCAGTTTCAGGTCCCTTGTTGAGAACTCGATTTTCTTTTTGCCCTTAAAGAAAGTTGTTATATATGGTGGTAGATTGCCAAGATAGCTAATATAGACTCTTTAACTAATAGGTACCAGAATTGTATTTCTTTCTTGTGTGTGTGTGTGTGTGTGTCTGTGTTTTCTTTAAAGATTTTATTTCTAATGAATATTTGCTATGGAAGATGGAACAATGATGAAGAAAGTGAAACAGGAAGAGAGAGGAGGTAGGAAGAGAGTAGTAGAAGGAAGAAAAAGAGAACGCCTGGGTGGCCCAGTAGGTTAAGGGTCTGCTTTCTGCTCAGGTCATGATCCCAGGGTCCTGGACTGGAGCCCTCCCCCCTAATCAGGGTTCCCTGCTCAGTGGGGGGTCTGCTTCTCCCTCTGACTCTTCCCTTCCCCCTGCTCATGTTCTCTCTCTCTCTCTTGCTCTCACTCTCTCAAATACATAAATACATCTTTTTTTTTTAAGATTTTATTCATTTATTTGACAGAGACAGACACAGCGAGAGAGGGAACACAAGCAGGGGGAGAGGGAGAGGGAGAAGCAGGCTTCCCGCCGAGCAGGGAGCCCGATGTGGGGCTCGATCCCAGGACCCTGGGATCATGACCTGAGCCTAAGGTAGACGCTTAATGACAGAGCCACCCAGGCGCCCCTATAATTTTCTATTTTTAAAGAAAGAGAGATGATTCTGATTTTGCAGACAACCTTTGCGCACAACTTAGAGTGGCTACTAATTCAATACATACTTATGGCAAATTTTAATGCCCATGTTCCTCTTTAAAATAGAGAAAGTCAATAGGAGTACTTTGTTGTTGATAGGCTATCTTGTATCTTCTAGAAATCAGAATTCATGACTCAATGTTTCATTTCTCAACCATCAGGTCAGGGATGAAAGGAACATGCTGAAGGTTGTCACTCGGATGCACAGGGTGGCAGTGATCCTGAAACTACTGGTGCAGCAGTTTTCCGTTCTGGAAACCATGACAGCCTTGGACTTCAACGACTTCAGGTGTGGACCTGTGGCTTTGTAAGAAGGCAGTGGCGTTCGCCCTTTCTTTCCAGTGGGGTAAAAGGGGAACGTGTGTGCTGTGTAAGGAGCCTGTCCCACTACAAACACGCCAGAGTCTTAATCACAAAACATTTGAGAAGTTCTTAAAAATATGTCCTCACTCACTTGTACATATGAACATAATGTGATCGATTAATTTCAGTTCATTGTCGTGTGCCCTGTTTTTATCCAAAAAGAATTTTACACTTGATCTTAACCAAAAGGCCAGGAAGCCATTAAAAAGAATTTTAAAGAAAACTTATCAAAATGGCTCACACGACTGACAAGATACCTGTAACTAAATTTTAAAAAATTGCAAGCTAAAAATAGAAAAGAAACAAGAGTTGACGGGAAGCCTGTCAGCAAAAGTGTCAGTTTAAGTTATGGATTGAACTATAAATGTTAGCTCTGCATTTCCAGGCAGCCAAAGCCATACGTATATTTTTTAAAAAGCTTTTTTCATACCAAAATTGGGGAAGAGATTTTCTTAAGAACATCCGGTGCATTTAATGTTGTAATAGGCAGTGTCTCCACCATGCGTGACAGTCAAGGAGAAATGTAGTAAAATTCCTTTGTGGTGGTTTTAAAAAAAAAATTGAAGTCTTGGGCGCCTGGGTAGCTCAGATGGTTAAGCGTCTGCCTTCGGCTCAGGTCATGATCCCAGGGTCCTGGGATCGAGTCCCGCATCGGGCTCCCTGCTCCTTGGGAGCCTGCTTCTCCCTCTGCCTCTCTCTCTCTCATGAATAAATAAATAAAATCTTTAAAAAATAAATAAATAAATAAATAAAAATTGAAGTCTTAAAACCAATTAGATGAAGGAAGCTTAGAAGGATCTAAGAGTTTGGGTGGTTGTGGGGTGGGAGTACTAACAGTTTTTGATTGCCTATTTTGTGTGACGTAATATCTCATTTGTTTCGCTGCTAATATCTCATTGTGCTCATAATGATACTAGATAGTGAGATCAATGATGATATCCAAGAGTATAAATTTTAGGAGGGATTGAATAATATCTATAAAGAATCTTTTAGCACTATAGAATGAGAAATATCGCTCAATGTCCACGTGTCTTTATCTCAGGAAAAAATTAGTACACAAACACATAAACGTATATGTGTATATATGTATGTGTGTGTATGTATATACGTAGGCACATGCATATATGACATTTCCCAAACTATATACACATTCCGTTTTTAAGTTGATTAATCGACAGCAACAGTGATGTCTAGGGAGCTCAGTTTTCTTTCTTCGGTAAGGTCAAATCACAGATCCATGTCTAGGCAGTTTTGTGTCCCTGTTCTTGGTGATATCTAAGAGAGTAAAACTGAGGACCTCTCACGATAGAAGAAACCATTACAGTGATTTACAATGTCAACCCCTCTCTTCTTTCTCTTCTCTTGCCTTCCCCCATTTATTCGCAGAGAGTACTTATCTCCAGCATCAGGCTTCCAGAGTTTGCAATTCCGACTCTTAGAAAACAAGATAGGTGTCCTTCAGAGTTTGAGGGTCCCTTACAACAGAAGACATTATCGTGATAACTTCAAAGGAGAAGATAATGAACTGCTACTTAAGTCGGAGCAGGAGAAAACACTACTGCAGCTAGTGCAGGTACACGCTCAAATATTATCTTTAAAGTCTAACTCCCCTTGTCTTGTTAATTTAGCTTCTGTTAGATTAAAATTCTAAAACTCAAGTGTTTTGTCACATTCATTGTAAATAAGAACATAAAGAATTTACAAAAATACTTAAACCTGACTAATTAAAATATTTAAACTATAAAGAACTCCCTTGAGAATTTCAGAAATATTTATATAATCAGCTATGTTAGTATTAAATAACCCCATCTTATAAAACAATTCTTTTAAACAAGCCTACTAAAAAACATTTAATTAGCTGATTTTTAAGTTGAGTGTAGTTAATTATTCCGTGAGCTTTACTTCTTTAAAATATTCCATTATTGAACACTTCCATAAGTTGTGTATTTTTCTCAATTGAACTAAATTACTAAGAGTATAGTCCTGAGAATTTGTTCCCTTCATATCTTAATTCACTGCAGGCCTATAAAAGGTCTTGAGGGATTACTGTTTCTTCATAAGTAAATTATTAAATAAAGATTATATGGGCTTGATTTCCTTCACAAGGGTTTTTTTTTTTTCCTTTGCAAATTAAAATTTTCTTTTAGGGACTTATACTCTGCACACTAATCCCCTCGATATTGTAAATGTGGATTTAGGTTAATATATCGTACATAATGCCAAAAACAGCTCATAAAGATAAGGGGAGAAAGAATCACAAAGCTAATTTCAAAACCAAAAAATAGGTTAAATGAGAATCCACAGAGATGCATGAATTTTGTTTCATTTTTACATTAAAATTCTTGTATATGTTCACTATACTGGAATTAAAGTAAATTAAAAAAAAGTCTTGTGGACTTTTAAAATAATTGAGTAATTAGTTGATTTCAAAGTTGCAAAGTATACCATGCTCCAACCTTTAGAAGAGATCATATCTTATGCTTGTAGTAATTCCCTCAGCTCCTAAGCCATAAGGTGCTTTGAAAATAAACCAGAAGACTTCATTCAAACAACATTTACATATGTTCATAGATTTATAGAACAAAATTGGGATTTCTCTAGTAGTATATTTCTTAACAAATAAAGATTAAATATTACCAATATGATTGCTTTAAAGATTAAGAAGTGAAATATAATAAATGACTATTCTTTAAATGAAGAAATTGAAGGGAAAGAGAAAATATTTTTACACAAAAAATTTATGCAATATGTTTCTCAAAATTAAGAAAATGTCCTGTTTCAAGTTCATAGATGTTAGTCATAATGTATTTTACATAATTTAAATGTTACAATTTATTTACTTAAAAAAATAATACTTCAGGCATGGCTGGAAAGAACACCAGGTTTAGAGCCACATGGATTTAACTTCTGGGGAAAGTTTGAAAAGAACACTGTCAAGGGCCTGGAAGAAGAATTCACAAGAATTCAGGTATTTATGATGCCATAAGTAAATATAAGTTATTACGGATGAAGTATTGAGAATTTTATTTAACAAATCTCCAATTTTCTCTTAAACTTTCACTTTTCTTATGTTCTTTTTCTTTCACAAATGAGTCTGCAAGAAATAAATTACATAATTGATTTTATTTTATTTATGTACAATAAAAATTAAATTAAGACGTTCATTATAGCCAAGATTTTGGTTTTGATAAGTATATCAGATTAATAGACCTTTTTATTTCTATTAAAAATTTCATATCATGACCAATTCTAGACAGAAGTAGGCTCACAAAAGACCAGTCAACCAGATATATTTAACCATATAATTTTCCCTGGGCTCATGTAATATTTGCAGGGCCCTTCCTATATTGGCTCTCAGTTCAAATTTCTTTCATCTTAAGAAAGATATTGTTGAGGGGCCCCTGGGTGGCTCAGTTGGTTAAGGGACTGCCTTCGGCTCAGGTCATGATCCCAGGGTCCTGGGATCAAGCCCCACATCAGGCTCCCTGCTCAGCGGGGAGCCTGCTTCTCCCCCTCCCTCTCTGCCTACTTGTGCTCTCTCTCTATCTCTCTTTCAAATAAATAAATACAATCTTATAAAAAAAAGAAAAATATTGTTGATTCTTTGTTTCCCATCCTCTCTTCATGACTACATTTCTTAAAAGAATTATTTCAATTCTGTATCTGGAGAGTCTGTATCAGCTAGTGCTTAAAGCAGGAAATTTGAAGTCACAATGCATGGGTTCAAGTCCCACCTTCACCTCTTAATGACTGACATTGAACTTCTGTTACTTAACCTCCCTTTGCTTCACTTTCACCTATGGTAAAATAGAAAATAAGAGTATCTGCCTTTAGGACTACTATGAACATTAAATTAGATGAATATCTGTAAGGTATTTAGAACGTGGTTAGCATATTTTTTTTATCTCTCACCTAATCCCCAACCCAAACCAGTCTGTCTTCTTGTCCCGTCATTCACAGATGGCCTCCAGGTATATAAATCCAATGGCCATTTTCATTTGACTTCATTTCCTAGTGGCATTCAATAATGACTACTTATTCTTTCTTGAGTATTTTTTCCCATTGTTTTGGTACGACGTTTTCTTCCTTTAATTCTCTTATTGTCTTGATTTGTCCCCTTTACGGGCTCATTTTTCTTCTCAAACAGATAAGTAGTAGGATTTCACAGTGCATTGGCTTAGACCCTTTGTGTTCTCTCTCTGTACTCTCACTACATGAACTCATTTATACCCACTGTTTCAATATGTACTTATATACCAATAACTCTCAAACATTCATCTCCAGCATAGATAGCTCTTTAAATTTCAAATTAAATATTTCACACCTTACTTTATGATTTCCTCCTGGTCCTCTCAAAAACTTAATGATAAAATCAAACTTAAAAAATTTTCCTCTTCCGGGGTGCCTAGGTGGCTCAGTTGGTTGAGCGACTGCCTTCAGCTCAGGTCATGATCCTGGAGTCCTGGGATCGAGTCCCGCATCGGGCTCCCTGCTCAGCGGACAGTCTGCTTCTCCCTCGGACCCTCCCCCCTCTCATGCTCTCGCTCTCTCTCATTCTCTCTCTCAAATAAATAAATAAATTTTTTTAAAAAAATTTTTCCTCTTCCTTCCATGCTCATATCAACTCAGTCTTCTACAAATTGAAGAAATTTTTCCCTTACAAACCATCTAGTTTGTCAAGTCTGAAATGTATAATTGATCCTTGGCACCTCCCTCTTCCTCAGTCACTTCTTCAATTTATCACCAAATCCTACCAATTTTACCTTCTAAATAGCTCTCAGGTACCTCCATTTTATCTACCGCTTTCAATCAAATGCAAATTGCTCTTGTTTTCACTTGGTCTCATAATTTCTCTCAACTATCCTACACTTTTCCCCAATATGACTCTATTCCAATTTATTTTGCATACTGCAGTTTGAACAATCTTCTCAAAATGCAGATCTGATCACATTTTGCTTTTGCATAAAACATCTTTTTATGTCTCCTTATTGTTTTTAAAATAAAGATAAAAACTTTTAACATAGTCTTCAAGGTGATTCATGATCTCATGTGGCCTAGCCATATTGAATTTAAGATGAATTTAGTTCTTCGAATTTATCACCACAGAGTCTTTTTTATATGTTATTCTTGGGGCTTGGAATATTCTTCCCCAGGTAACTCCTTCCATTCTTCAGGTCTTGGCTCAAGGAGAACTTCTTCAGAACGATTTCCCCCTGGGGCTCCTGGGTGGTGCAGTCTGTTGATAGTCGGACTCTTGATTTAGGTTTGGGTTGTGATCTCAAGATCCTGGGATTGGGCTCCCTGCTCAGCAGGGAATCTGCTTGAGATTCTCTCCCTCTCCCTCTGCCCCTCCAATTGTGCTCTCTCTCTCTCTCTTTCTTTCTCAAAAATAAATGAATATATGTTTAAAAAAAAAAAAGATCTCCCCCCACTCCCTGACTACTGTAAGTTATTATGGCATTATACTGCTCCTGTTTTCTACTGTCCACCCTTGCAATGTAATGTCTAGGTGATTATTTGTTCAATGTCTTATTTCCCAGCAGGTGATATACTGCGTGAGATCAGGGAACTCAATTTTTGCTCACAATTTTATCTCTATCAGCTTAGTATGACATTTACTAAATAAATGAATAATTAATTGACAATAATGTGCATATAAGTTCTCACCACATGAGTGATTATTCAGACAAACTGAAAATAATTAACTGATTTTTACTCCAGTTCAACTCAATGAATTGAGTTGTAAGTAAAGCCCATTTGTAGTAGGGCAGAAGTATAAGAATTTCCTTAAATGAGTCCACAGATATCAAATGAATAAATATCTGAGGGTGGTACATGTCTAAGAAATTATACTTACAGAATATAAGTAGAGTTAATAGTTTTTCTGACTGGAAATTCTTAACTTTTCCTTAGTGGAATTACTTTACTTCCTGTCTTAAAAAATTGCTGCCTAAAATTAGATCATTATCAGTCACTTGTAGTTATCCCCAGTTTTGCCCATCCGAGCCCATTTCTCATGATATTTATGAAAATAACATTCAAGACTAACAAATCATGTAAACTTAAAGGGTAAGACCAGTGAGTGTGAGGAAAACCCATCTCATAAGCCATAATTTCCAAGTTGTATTATTAGATGATATGGTAAATATCCAACTACACCCTTTCTGCTCCTGGTGAGTCTGTTTTTTACAAGAGATGTTTTCCAAAATAAGATTCTACGATCTCTCTTGGGGATATTAATGCGATATTTTCCCCCAAGGCTAAGGAAGAGTCAGAGGAAAAAGAGGAACAAATGGCTGAATTTCAGAAACAAAAAGAGGTGTTACTCTCCTTATTTGATGAGAAACGTCATGAACATCTCTATAGTAAAGGTGAGTATTTTATTCTAAGGGTCCTTTCCCCGGGAGGTATGACTGTGAGATCAAAATATCAAAACTTACGTGGCGGAAATAAAATGAAAATTTATATTGCACTCATAGAAACAAGAACTGGGTTAATTTTATCTGTTATAGCTTTGTGTGGTACGTTTACATGCCCAATTTATCTCAAAGACATTGTAGTCAGAAGCTTTCATAATATGTGTGCGACGTGCAGGAGACCAGGAGAAACCGAGGATGGTTTTGCAATTTAGTTCACAATGTAATAGGGAGAGAAATGAAGACAAGCAGTGTAACTGGAAACAGCGCAGTGATATGGAGGAGAGGAATAAGTATTGTGAAGGCAAGGATGGCTTTGCAGAGGAAATCAGTTTCCCAAGCAGACCAGGGAAAGCACGTATGTAGACTTTCTGGCATAATTAATGTTGGGCTATTATTTTCTGAAGTTCATTGACCAATATCATCAATACCTTCCTTATTTAACTGTTCATTTATATGTTTGAAATTTTTGTGTTCATTTGTATGTGGAATTTTTATTACAAAGTACTTGTAAGTCTTTAGCAAATGAGCAGAAGTAAAAATTAATTTTTATGACATAGGTACAAGGCATAGCAGTATATGAGATTAATATGAAATGCTACAAACTTAAAGGTTGTTAGGTCTCATTTTCTTTTCTTTTTAAAGACACGTCTTTTATCCTTATTTTATTTTTTTAAAGATTATTTATTTATTTATTTGACAGAGAGCACAAGCAGAGGGAACAGCAGAGGGAGAGGGAGAAGCAGGCCTCCCGCTGAGCCGGGAAGACCCCAGGATCATGACCCGAGCCGAAGGCAGCCGCTTAACCAACTGAGCCACCCAGGGGCCCCTAGTCTCAGTTTTCTATAAAACCTCTGTAAAGATAGCAAAATCTTGTTTTTCTGCAAATAGAGCAAAGCCTTTTAGTAGAACACACATATGAGATTTTATATAGTGATTGTACTCCTTGAAGCCAAGTGATTTTAAGTAATTTTAAGTGAATTAGAAAAAATATATTTTAGTCTGAGAAGTTAAGTATTTTCTATATCAAGTTTTCCTAGCATGATACTTAAAGGTTTTGAAAATTTAAAATGCATATATTTATATTTTAAATGCATATATATTATATAAAGTGTGTAAAAATAGTGTGTATATATATTATATATATATTTGAAGTATATATATATATATATATTAGTTTGCTTTTTGAAATCTAAGGCATAAAAAATTTAAACTAAAACATTGTTTTCTAAAAACATATAAAACTTAATTATTTAAGGTGATGTTGCCAAATTACTATGACTGCCCTAAATTCCTCATTAAATTGAAACTCGCTATGTATCTTGCAGGTGAAAGACGACTGTCATACAGAGCACTTCAGGGGGCCTTGATGATATATTTTTACAGGTAAAAGCAAATTGGAAGAGTAGAACAGAAGCTGAGGAGTGGTTACAGATCATATATCAGATATAAAGCTTATAAATTATAACCATAGTTTTAAAAAGTCATTCGGTTTTGGAGGGAAGCTTAGAAAATAAGTGTGAAGGTTCATTAGTTTTTGTCTTTTGGATAGTAAGAGTATAACTTTATCCCTATAGTGGGTACAAATATACATATACATACCCACTAGTTAATTAAAAATCTTTTTTATTAAATTCTACAGTATATTATATGACATTAAGTGTCTTAAACGGCCAAAGTTTAATCTACCTCAGAAACTGTCAGAAAATGTCTTCCGTCATTAAACAATGTTATAGTTATTTTTGTTTTATGAAATTAAAAAAAGTGGATAAAGTGAAAACACCTTTATAAACTGTTGTCCTCTTTATTCTGCAATTTCAAGTAAAATTGTCCTCACTGTCTGAAGTGTGCGAGGTGTCCCTTAACTCCCACTCCATGTGTATGAAGGCCTCATCTTCATGTTTCATAAATTAAATGTATCAGGACAATGGAAAGCACACTCGCAAACATTAAAAACAAAACCAAAAACAAAACCTCTGTTTACTGGACCTCTTACTTGTATTTACTTGATTTTTTTAATCTTCCTAAATTCCAGGGCGCCTGGGTGACTGAGACAGTTAAGCGTCTGCCTTCGGTTCAGGTCATGATCCCAGGGTCCTGGGATCGAGCCCTGAGTCAGTAGGGAGCCTGCTTCTCCCTCTACCCCTCCCCCCGGCTCATGACTTCTCTCTCTCAACTAAATGAAATCTTCAAAAAAAATCTCAAATTCATTTCTTCAGAAACATCAACAAAATGTTTTGACTTTTTTCCCTAAAATCCTCCTCAAAGTATGCCTCTCAGGTTTATGTATCTGAAGCACAAAATGTACTGAGAGTGTTGAATGAATAGATGAAGAAAGGAAAAAAAATATGTATTAGAGGAAATAAAAAGCAGTTTTTGTTTTTGTTTTAATATCTTTGCCTAGAAGTTTTAATATCTTTTGCCTAAAAGAAGCTGGTGAATCTGAGGTAGAGTATATGTCTACCATTTTTTTTTTTTAATTTTAAAGATTTATTTATTTATTTGAGAGAGAGAGCAAGAGAGCACGCGTGCACGCATGCATGCAGGAGTTGGGGGGAGAGGCGGAGGGAGGGGCAGAGGGAGAGAGAATCTCAAGCCTACTCCACGCCCAGTGTGGAGCCAGATGCAGGGCCTGATCTCAGGACCCTGAGATCATGACCTGAGCTGAAACCAAGAGTCCCATGCTTAACTGAAGGAGCCACCCAGGAGCCCCTGTGTCTACCTTTTAATGAGAATCGATGTTAGGCGTATTCTGGCTGGTTACTTCACATGTATTTCATGGAATATTCTAGACCCTTTACACAAATGCTATAAACTGAGTGGTAGTATCCTCATTTTTCAGATGAAGAAACTAAGGCTGAGAGAGTAATTCAGGGCTGCCACAGCTCTTAAGGGGCCAAGCTGACATTTGTTTCCAGAGCCAACCGATTGTAAAACTCATGCCTTTCTGAACACACTGGATTTGTTTTAGTAGATTTCTTTTTATTATTATTTCTTCTTTAGGGAAGAGCCTAGATTCCAGGTGCCTTTTCAGCTGTTGACTTCTCTCATGGACATAGACACACTCATGACTAAATGGAGATGTAAGTCTCCCCACACCTTCTAGCACCACCACCTCAACCCCAATAATCCTTCTCCCCCATCCTGTTCCTTTACTGCTTTTCTCCATCTGTCTGCTCCCCTTCCCACTATCTTTTCTTTCCTCCTTTGGTGTGAATGAATTGTTTTTTTTTAAATCCACCCAATAATTATTCTCACCCAGAGCTATTTACCCATTATACACAGCAAGCAGAGTGCCTAGGGCCCAGATTACCTTTGGGGGCCCATGAAAATGTCTTATTTAATAATCAGAAGAAAAAATTATCTTTAGATTAAATAGAATGTCTTAATACATAACCATAACTTATTCACCCTTATGCCAATACAATTTTAAAATATAATTATATATATTTGTATGTATATGTATATGAGTATATATATATATTTTTTTTCTTTAAGTGGAGGAAGAGATCCATGAAGGCAAAGGCGGTGAGGGCTTGTGAAAGTCATAATGAGGCCCTGCTCTTCCCCTACTGTGTTCACAGGCTAGTCCATCATTATGCTGGATGGCGTCATATGCATTTAGCCTGAACCAAGTGGGGTGCCAGGCAACCCACTGGCCTCATCTGGCTCTCACATGCAAACCTTCCATAAGGCTAAGTGATAAGGTGTGAACCTTTTCTCAGAAGCAATAATCATTACCAATCCCTTGCTTTTAGAAAATTGTGGAACTAATGGCAGAAAAATATCCATGGAGTTAATTTGTGTGTTTGCCTAGATAACCATGTGTGCATGGTGCACAGAATGCTGGGCAGCAAAGCTGGCACTGGTGGGTCCTCCGGCTATCAGTACCTGCGCTCAACAGTGAGGTAAGATGAGGGAAAGTCACCTGTTTTTCTTGCTGGAAGTCACTGATTCTTGGTTTCTGTGCATTATCTAGGAAATGTGATTTATACCTGCTCCGCTCTGAACTGCTAAAACTGGTTAGATTAAGGTATTCCTATTAGAGAGGTCATTGTAAAAATCCTTAGTTCTGGAACTTCATCATTTTGCTCCTGAGATGAGAAGGGGCAGGGTACCTGTGGTCACACGACCTGTGAGGATGTGAGGGAGTTCATCCAAGTAGGAACATTTTCAATGCATGCTGGCTCAAGTCTGGACTAGATTCAAACAGTTATTATTCATTCCACTAATGTCCTCTTGCCCGGGTGAATGACAGAGCTGAAAAATAGTTTCTTACTTCCTGGTATGACTCTCTTTCATAAAAACTACTTCCATCTACTTCAGAGAGTGCCCAGAGTGTTTACAAGGAAAGGGGTCATTTATTTAGCCCTTAAAACATGCTAGAGAGATTTATAGAACATTTGTGTTCTTATTTAATGTTCCCAACAGGAGAGATGGACACAGAGATAGATACATACATATGGAAATGAGGAAACCTACAAGGCCCCTGGAGAAGGGAGAATCAGCTCAAGAACAAATTAGATTTTCACAGTCTCCAAAATTCTTCATATTGTACATGGTTTTCATCCCTACTCTTACTACCAGATTGACAGTCGTAAGACACGCAGGTTCAATTTTTCATCCTTTTTATAAATTTTCTTTACCCTAGGAACAAACTCTAGACTAAACAGTTTATAAAATTCATTGGCTTAAATTTTCACAGTCATCACATATTTTTTCTTTCCCTGGGGATAAATTCTGTAAGCATGAAACAGTAAATGATTGTAGCACATGGACATACACATCAGTGGATGGTGGGAATAATGAACACACAAAACATTTCTAGTGTGCCATTGCCTCATGAAGTCTTCACAAAGACCTGGTCAGAGGAAAGTGTTGTAGTTTTTATTTTCCAGAGTTAGGAACCAAGACACTGAGGTTTAGAAAACTTGTCCAAGTTCACACGAGTTGCAAGTCACAGAGCAGAATTTGAACTCTCATTCGACCTCAAAGGCAAATGCTCTTCCGCTATAAAACTGCCAACAGTTAAAACAGTTCACTAACACACATAAGAGTGATTGTAAATGCTAAAACCACATTTATAGACATTTACTATGAATCTAAGTTGGCATTTCAATTTATTAATCCATTCATGTCAGTTACTTAACAGCTACTTTGTAGGTGGGAAATATTTTCTAATGAACTAAGAATTTTGTATGCTTAATTTTTTTATTTTGCATTACATCCTTTAAAAGTCAGAAACAAGAACACACTCTTATTTTTATGAAGGTAGCATGACAATCATAAGACTCCAGGTTTTAATCTGAACCAGCCTGATCAGGATCAATGAAACATAGAATACTGTTTTATGGGCATGATCTTTGGATATGGAGTGAAAAGGAGGGGATCTTAATGCTTATATTCCTTAACTCCTTAATCTTACATATGTAATATGCACAAAATGTAATAGACAATGTATAAGGAAGCTTAGTATTAAATACTAATTATGGCAAAAAATCATTATCTGAGAAATGAAATTTTTTGATGAAACATTTTAAATATTTCATGTCAATAAATCTACACCATCTGTATATTTGTGTTTTTCCAGTGACAGATACAAGGTATTCGTAGATTTATTTAATCTTTCCACATATCTGGTTCCCCGACACTGGATACCGAAGATGAACCCAATTATTCACAAGTTCCTTTACACGGCTGAATACTGTGACAGCTCTTACTTCAGCAGTGATGAATCAGATTAAAATCATCTGCAAAAACCTATGAAGACATCGATTTCTCAGCCTGCATTTTTTTAAATTTTTCTATGAATTTTCATGATACAAAGAGTCCTACTGTAATATATGTATATACATAGGTAAGCACTGTGGTGCTCTGACTCAATCCTGTAAATAATTTTATTGACTCATTTTTGTGATAATAGAAGACTAAACATTAAGATAGGCAATCAACTGAATTGTAACATTGTACATAGAAGATTTTCCTATTAAAAAGTCAGTGTTCCCTGATACTTACCTTAATACAACCATTTAACACAATCATTATCTTGTTTCATACTTTAATGAGCTTGTAAACTTCAGCTACTTCAAATATTTTACGCAATGAAATGTGTCATTCTGTACAAAGACTTACACAATCAAAAAATTTAAGAAATAATAAGAATTAGTCTATTTTCCATATATTGTTTTGGAAACATTGCTCGTCTTTATTGGGACTCTTGATGACCAATGACAGAAATCTACCTGAAGTTTGCCTAGAAGGGACTTGCTGGACAATTCCACCAGCTCAAACAATTGAGTGGAGCCTGGGGATGGATCCAGTTCCTGGAATATTAGATTCCTGGAAGACTTTGAGGATCCTTTGTGTCTCATCTCTTCTTTCTTGTGGGTGTTGGCTTTATTCTTCCGTGCTGTGGGCCAGCTCCTTGCTCAAGCAAGGTCCCAGCTTCCAGCAGCTCTGGACCAGAAAGTCAGAGGTGCTCTTCCCAGCTCTGGGAGGCAGTCAATGCAGGATTGAAGTTGGAAAGAGTGATAGTTCGCTCAACTGAAGAATGTTGTTTCCGAAAGAGAGGAGGAGAAAACACACTAAACAGTGATTTACTTCATTTCTAATAACAAGTATTAGATTCAGAGTTTAGATCAGACAGGAGTTTTATTCTTCTTTTTCTAGATCAGCCAGGATATTGGCAATAGTTCGTTAAATTTCTTTTATGAAGGGAATGCAAAATATTAACAAAGGAATCCAAATGCTTATCAACCTTGACCTACGGTGATTATAAGCAAGCAGCAAGTTCTTGATGGAACTGAACTACTCTTTGGTCTCAATTAATTTTTGTCTTACAAGGATCATGTTGTCTAGTTTGTCTCTAGACAAACAATTTCATGTAATTGCTTTTACCTATAAGGCCCTTGCATGTTTGTGTGTGTGTGTGTGTGTGTGTGTGTGCATGCACGTGAACATGTACAGAGTGCCTGATAGTGGCCAAGCTGAAAAATACACAGACAAGTAACATGGTGGCTAAAGGCAATGGCTTTGAAATCAGCAAATGTGGGAGCAAATTCTGGCACTGCCATTTATTAACTATCCATTCTGGTACCAAGTCCAGTTTAAGCCGCCGGTTACTATCTATATGATGGGGATAAAAATACTTACCTCAAAGGGGCACCTGGGTGGCTCAGTCGGTTAAGCATCTGACTTTGGCTCTGGTCATGATCTCGGAGTCCTGGGATGGAGCCCCATGCCCGGGTCTCTGCTCAACAGGGAGTCTGCTTCTCCCTCTCCCTCTGCCTTTGCCTCTGCCCCTTCCCCAGCTCGTGCCTCTCTCTCTGTCTCTCTTTCAAATAAAGAAATAAAATCTTAAAAAAAAATACTTGTCTCAATCTTTGCTCTTCTCATGAGGTAATGAAAAAATATGCTCATAGATGCCTTGGAATCTTAGAATAAATGCTATTTGTCAAGATTTAGGTTTTTTAAGACTACTTGATTTGACTTAACTCTTTGTATTTGTATTTCTTGGTGTGACTAATTAGATAGTTGTAAGAGTTTTTTTCAAGGGATATATCAGTAATTCTTAATGTAAAAGTCAAAAACAGTTTGTAATGTCAGTTTCTACCCTTGCCCCCATTCCAACTTGCTTCTAGTGCTGATGATCTACTTTAAGTTATAATTCTTAAGTAAGTCACAAAGTCTGTGTAAGGTTGCCTAATTTAGTATTTGCTTTGAGATCTTTGTGAAATCACACTCAGGAACATCTTGATGATTTTTGTCATGACTCCTAATTATTATGTGAAAATTTCATTGCTTTCCCTTTAGCCCCACTGGATGAACTTCAAGGAGCTCACTATGGCTGGAGCATAGGACACGTCCATATAGAACAACAGAGATTGAGGCAAAGAAGACAGAAAAGGGGCTTCTTCGTGAAAAGTCATTTAAAATAGTTGGAATATTATCTTTTAGGCATTGGAGAACTCCCGAATGGTTTAAAGCAGGGAAATAACATAATGTTGTCTTACAGAGATGCAAATCCAGGGGAGACATAGTAAATGGATTATAATAACATCCATCAGAATCACCTGGAGCACTTATAAAAATAAAAATGTTTCGGGTGCCTGGGTGGCTCAGTCGGTTGAGTGACCGACTCTTGGTTTCAGCTCAGATCATGATCTCATGAGTCCTGGCATCGCGCTCTGCATCAGGCTCCACACTCAGCAGGGAGTGCTCTCTCTCTCAAAAAAATTAAAAATAAAGGGTTTCATAAGTTTTCAAGTGGCTTCTGGTCTGGGGACTATACTTTGAGAACCTCTGCATTAGGGGACATAGGGTTTAGTGACTACTGACTAGTAGAGTTGAGATATAACTGAAGAACATGCATCTATGAAAGGGGGGTAGAAACAGAGGAAAGGTAGGTGATCAAGTTATGGGTTACTAAGGTGTAGTTGACCTGATTCAATAACATTTCTTTCACTTTTATTGATTGGGTGATTACATAATGTTGATGCTGTTGATCAAAACAGAGACTCTAGAAGGTGTGAACGTTTTTTGGTTTTGTTTTGTTTTTTTTCCCCTGGAGGGAAGGGGGGACAATTTTGCAGACATTGAGGTTAAGGTGTCTATGGAGAAAAGCAAAAATTGAATATATGGATTTGGAGCTGAGAAAATGCTTTGTGAATATAAGCACATTAACACTGTTCACAAAATGTAGGTCATGCACTTATCAAAAGTCTTCTTCACCCAAAGTCAAACATAGGTTGTTTTATTATAAACGTCATCAAAATCCAGAACAGCTGAGAGGTATTAATCATTTTTAATTTAAAAGTCTTTAATATTTGGAAAAGAGTATCAGAAAAGCACTTATATTGTATAGAAATCAGTAGATAAATACAAGCTAGAATGACCAGCACACAGTTCCCTTTCGACATATTTGGATAATTAAAATATTAATCAGAATATCAATATTTTTCTTCCTGGAACACTTCTAAACCTGAGTCAACACGTATTCTTTTGAGATTGCTTCTGGTTGGTGTAAAACAAAGAAATACAGTGTTTTGCTTTTGATTTTCATTTTTCCCTTTCTAATAAAGGGGATGGATAAATAAAAGTCAAAAGTGAGAGGCAATATGGGATGGCCTCAATTTTTTTAGTGGTTGCTGTTACATTTAAAATTTTGGTTTTGTTAAGGTATTCTACATTAGAAAGCAACCATAAGTTTCAGAGAAGAAATGTTTACATATGCAATATTTGATAGGCTTTTCTTATATTAATCCATTGAATACGTGTATTTATTGCACTTAAATTTAATGAGAAGATCAGCTCTTCCGCTCTGAGGTTCTTACACTGCTATACACCCACACATAATGACTTTTGCAAGAATAAACATTGGCATCAAGAAGCAGAACCAGGTAGAAGCCAAAGGGATGCACAAAAACGTGGTTAGTATGGGAGTCTGGGAAAAGTAAGCAGAAAAATGGGAAAACAGCCTGGGAAAGTCAGTTTGGTTGATAGCCCAGATTGATAGGAACGGGCTTTGAAAGGGCTGGTGCCTAGGAATGAAGGGAGGAACAGAAAGGTGAGATCCTGCTTTGATAAATGCTTAGAGGCAAATGGAACCAAATAAATGGTTATAAAATAGAAATGGAAAGTAAGAACTGAGACTTCTTTAGCCGGGGAAGCCAAACCACCCAGAACATTTAGGAGCTTCACAGTAAAGAACAAGAGAAAGAGAGTGGGAGAATGCGTTGTTCCTCAATACAGGGAGAACAAAGGAAGAAACAAGACCCTACTGGAAGCCTACTGACAATGAAAATTCCCAATCAGTAACTTGTCTCTCAAGCAATGCTACTGGAGTTTTTCCTACCACCTAGTTGCCATATTGGTCCTTTAATTTCAACCGATTTCTCTTAAAAAGTGGTTTTGTCCTTTTGTTTCTTTCTATATGACCTTTCTACTGTTTGAAGGGTAAGCATCTTTTATGGAGGTAAAGCAATTGAAATTTCAAAATCCTTAAGAAATTTCATCTCCGAGGGCTGTGAATATAATTGTGAGAAGCACACCTCATTTTAGGCTGACTATTCTTGTATATAAGTGTAAGCTAAGGCCGGTGATTATATTCTACAGAGGAAAAGAAATTCTTATCCCTTCTTTAATCCTACTAGAAGTATACCATTAAAGACAAGCAAACAAAAACAACAGTCAAACCGGATAAAAGCCTCTTCAATTTGAAGAGATTCTTAAAGTGACCTTCATCCCAGAGCTAAGAAACTGTTCCACAGATCTCTCCCTGGCCATGGAGCTGATGGCCTGAAGGCGAACAACGATGAGAATGGAGTTCTTTGCTACATCTCATTATAAACCTTCATTTTTGTCTTGTCCCTTGATCTGCCCAACATATCACACAAATACAGCAGAAACAGAATCTGCAATACCTAGAGAAAAAGAAATTATTAGCGCTAGTCTATTTCTTTCAAAAAAATAATGTAATGCTTATAGCTATCTGTCAGTATAAACATGGCAACTTCAAAAACAAATATTAGAAGAGATGACTAGTATTTTTTTTCAAGAAACTGCAGAGGTACCTGGGTGGCTCAGTCAGTTAAGCAACCGACTCTCGGTTTCGGCTCAGGTCATGATCTCAGGGTTGTAAGAATGAGCCCCGTGTAGGGCTCTATGCTCAGTGTGGGGTCTGCTTGTCCTTCTCCCTCCCCTTCAGCCCCTCCCCCACTTGTGCATGTTCTTTCCTTCTCTCTCTCTATAAAATAAATTTTTTTAAAGACATTATATAAACACATTAATGTATCTGAAATATTTATGGCACTCATATACATTGCTTAGAGGAATATAATAATTTACAGGATTGTTCTAAATACAATTTGAAAGTTCAAACTCTAAGATTTGAACTTTAGCAAAATTTAAATAAATCACAAATGTGCTATGCTTTCTTGGCACACAAGATCATAGATCACAATATCATGGTGAAAGCAATAAATAGTCCATTTGAAGACTGGATTTCATTGTAATTAGCTATGTCTTTAAAATCTCTTGGGGCCATGGGATGCTATCTGTGTTACACCATTGTTCATAAGAGAAATGTGATCATTATCAGGTATGTAACTTTCAGGAAATATTCATTTTCAGGAAGGATTTGGATCCCTGCTTAATTACTAACCAGGCAGGCATGAGGAGGATCCCATTGGAACACAGGTAGAAAGGAGAAATTATTTCAACTCACCCTAGTAGCTGGGGGCTAAGAAGAGGTGGTGGAGGGAGGATAGAGAGTCATAATGGGGGCGAGTATGAAGGAACGTCTGAATGATGTTCTCGCAACTCTCTTGCCAGAGCCTTGAAAAAGCCACCCTTCAGCCCAGATCCAAGTACTACCACTTTGACAGTTAGAGATAATTTAGGTTTAGTAGCAGAGGCTCAGTGAATGGCAGAGGTAATTGATCTGCAAGTTCCAACAATGGAAAAGCCCCCATGATGCTAAAAAGTAGAGGCCTGATTAGTTTGCTAGTGCTCTGGCTAGAAGATTTCTGTGATGTTCACTCTCCTTCATAAATAACTTAAGAAAAATATTTTATAGGGGTGATAGAACAGACCACTGATTAACTCTCATGGATCCTACTTTGTGAAACCATTGGCCAGTGGTCACTAGATTGAATCAAAATATAAACTCTCAAAACTTTTTTTTTAAGGTTTTATTTATTTATTTGTCAGAGAGAGAGAGAGAGAGAGAGAGAGCACGAGCAGGGGGAGGGGCAGAAGGAGAGGGAAAGGTGAATTCCTCGCTGAGTAGGGAGTCCAATGCCGGACTCGATCCCAGTACCCTGAGATCATGACCTGAGCCGAAGGAAGATGCTTAACTGACTGAGCCACCCATGCATCCCAATTCTCAAAATTTTCTATAACTCTTTTTTTCTCAGTCTCACTCTCTGGAGAGTTACACAATTTTTAAAAAGTTGTATGTATGTTAGGAATCATTGTAATGAGAAATTAAATGATTGCTTTCAGATGCAATGTAGTTTAGGTCGAACTTGATTCATAAACTGTGCTGATTTCCTAGATCAAAAATTTTAGAATATAGGTTTACATATAGGTTTTAGAATACAATTTGAAAAACTCAACCAGCTATTTTAATTTGGTTCGTGGTTAACCAAAAACAAACAGTAAAAAACCATATTTGGTTTTCGCTTCAGTCCCTCAATTCTGGTGTATGTTTTGCTTGAGTCTGTAGGTGACAAGGGGCATATTAAATCAGAAACAATTCGAATGCTCAGATTTTCATACATTTTGATACAAAGAAAACAGTGATTCTTGATATCCTTGAGCAGGTATTGTGGTGCAAATTAGGAAAATTGATTCAGTTATAAAAAATAAATGACGGAGGTGCCTGGCTGGCTCAGTCAGTGGAGCGTGTAACTCTTGATCTTAGGGTCGTGAGTTCCAGCCCCAGGTTGGACGTGGAGTGGAGCCTACTTAAAAAAATAAATGAAATAAATAAATTTTGGAGAATCTCAGTCTCCTAAGTTGAGTATTTATGTGGTTTTTGAAATTAACTTTGGTAAAATTAGTACTCTATCTTATCATATTTTGCACATTATATTTGTTTTCACTGCAAACTCTCTTCCTTTTCAAAATGTGAACATGTGCAATGTGTCTCTTTAAGGAACACTATTTTATTTTTATCATTTGGCTAAAGAATGAAAATTATTACTGTGAAAATGGTCTGAGTACATTGGAAGCAGACTATGGACTTAAATTATAAGCATACAGGTTTATAATTTTAATATTTTCAAAGTGTCTTCCTAGATATTTAGCCTGAAGTTTTAAACATGAATTCATGACTCACCACAAATATTGCCTCCCATTTTAACATGGGCATAGCCATCTACTCCCCATGAACTTCCCCATGAGTTCCGCACAATCCAATATGGAGTACTTCCTACAAAACATAAGATGGTAACAAACCTTGAAAAATTCGGATTTTGTTGTGAACGCATGTTTATTTCAAATTTAATTCTTGATGAGTATAGCAGCTCTGAGCAAAAGATTGAAAGAGTAATGTGATGCTGACATAAACTGGCTAAGTAAACTTGAGCTGCACTTAGTGCCACACTCCAATTAATGGAAAAATATATATTTGAATTGTGTAGCATGAAATGAAAACATACACACAATTCCAGGGAATTGGGAAAAGGGAAAAAAAAAAAGAATTTTTAGATATGTATGATAAAATAACAAGCACTTCTTTTCCCCCAACAATTATTCTAAACATTCCAGGTAGAGAACGCACATTATTTAAACCAAGAATTATCATTATTTTAACAAGGCTGTCCTCAAAATTGATTGGGGGGACCATGACAGGGTATTTACACCTGGAAATCTACTGAAAAGTTATAAAGGTCTTAGGAGGACTTAGACATGGAAGGACCAAATTTCAGCATTTTAATGGATGGTGATCATTTGTCAGTCAGAGTTCAAGCTGGAAAGCAACCAATCAAGTCTTATCAGCACTTACCTATTTTATCAAACCCAGTTATGAGAACTGCATGATTTGCTTCTCCACTGGAGCAATGGTGCTGTATTATTCCTCCCAAATAGTCTTGCCAGCTCACTGCATCTACTACCACTACCAAGGGGCCAAAGGTAAGAAGTGCTTTTGCCATTTCATCTTCTTGGTCACTACCGAAAGAGGGAATATATGGTTAAGGTAGAGATATTTTACAAAATAATCTATTTAATCTATGTATGGTTAGGAGAAGGTTTGCTTGCAATTACAGAAGACCTAAAAGATGGAAACTAGAAGTCTGAGAGACTGGGTAGTCTAGGACTGCTATGGGGCTCCAAGATATCAGGAAACCAGAATCTTTCTATATTCTTGCTCTACCACGTGAGGTTTCCATTGCCCAGGTCAATTAATGGTCCAAGGTGGCTGCTGGAGCTCTCGCCATTTAACACATATTTCAGACAGCAGAAAGAAGAAAGAAGTGCTATATGCCTGGTTGAAAAGACTTCTCAAAGGTAACACACATGCTCTGCATATGTCTGTATGGATCTCACTGGCTAGCACTCAGTTCCGAGGCTATGTTTAGCTTCAAGGAAGATAGGAAATGGAGTTTCGTAGCTGGCTGGCAAAGTATCCAGCTATAATAGGGGGATTCTTTTAATAAGGGAAGTGAGAAGACTGAATGCATGGAGATATATCTCTGCCATACCATGTGAGAATCAAGAGACTGACAGACTTATGTGAATGAACGCCAAATGCGGAAATCAGAGGGGAGGGTTACACAAAAGTGGCAAATGTCATTATACAACAGAAGCAACGTTAAGATGCCAGGGGAACTAGGAAAAGATTGCGAAGCCTGTGAAAGACCCAGTTATTGCTCTCACAGATGGTCACCTACTGATAAAGTCTAATGTTACACAACATTCGGCCATCATCGATCTTGGAAGTATGTGATTAAACCATTATTTACCCTTTTAAAGGTCAGCCTTACGAGTGAAGGACACTGAAACCAAGTTACTCATATTTCAAGCCATTAAGTTAGCATTTGGTAGTTTATTGCTGCAGCAAACCATGGGTAGATTAGTAGCTCCAAAGAGTAAATAATCTATCATCATAACCTGCTGGGGATCAGTTTCTATCAAGGGGATATTTTGTCTACAGATGGGGAAAAAATTGAGTGCATAAGAGAATTTATTGAGATAGAAACTACATATTCATTCTAAACATTTATTCATATTACCTGTTAATGTGAAGATCTTTTTTGGAGATCTATAAGCAGTCAATTCTAATTTTCCTACTATAATAATAATAACTTGTATTCATTAAGATTATCCCGAGACAGGCAAAATTACAAAATTCCTATAAGGCATCATGGTGGGGTATAGGCTTTGAAGTTCTGCATAGCTGGATTCCAGTAACAGCTATAGACTGGAGTCATTCCAGTCATACTGGAGTCCAGTGACTCCAGCAAGTGACTGAAGTCACCTATGTCGCAAAATCAACATATTAGGAGAAAATCACAGGTATAAATTTTATAGCATGCCTAACATAAATTACACTCTGAATTTAAAAGAAATAGCTTCCTTTCTTCCTTTCTAAATTACCTAATAAACCAGTTTTGTCCAGCATAAGTTTTAGTGTATAATGTATATTTTACTGTATTCTAATTTTTGAATATTTTGTTATCCAGACACGACAAATAGGATTATTTCTGTAAAAGAGTGATACAGGTGTCTCTACCTTTGTAAGATGACAAAAGATACACTGTAAATACATGACATCAAAGGTCCAGGGACAGGGACAACATGATGGAAAGAGAAAGATAAAGAAGGAAAAATATTTTTTTAGAATGCAAAGGGTATTTAACACTGTAAGATCAAAGAAACAACTGAGTAGTAGTCTCTGCTTTGAGGCAGGACTAAAGAAAGATATCAAAGATATCGGAAAGTATGAAATAGGAGGATATACCACAGACCAGACCCGCAGGCAAACATTCCATTTAGCCCCAGAACTGACTAGCGTTGTCATCTCTTGTGTTTCAGAAAGATGTTGGCTTTTAGTAAGTTAAAATATACTTTATTTTATTTCCATTATTTCCATTATTAGCCCAAGATAGAATTACAATTGACCACCGAGCTGGGGATTAGCGGTGCCTAACCCCCACACAGTCGAAAATCCGCAAGTAACTTTTGACTTCCCCAAAACTTACTAGTCTACTGTTGACCAAAAGACTGACTGATAACATAAGCAGTCCATTAACCCATCTTTTGTATCTTATATGTACTTAATACTGTATTCCTACCAAAAATTTAGGGAAAAAGTTATTGTGAAAATCATAAGGAAGAGAAAATATTGCACTGTATTTCTTGGAAAAAAAAAAACCCACTTATAAGTGGAATGTACAGTTCAAACTCATGTCATTTGAAGGCCAACTGTACTATCAAAATACATATTGTTGATAATGGATATATTATCAAATCTTTTTCCATATGCTTAATGTGGCCCTACAGTTAGTTTCCTAGCTCTGTGACCCTCCCTGAGTCTCTGGAACCTCAGATGTGTCAGGGGCCTGGTCCAGGGCCTGATGAGAGCAGTTGCTTGTGGAAAATCTTCCCACACCCTCTGGCCCTTACCATGGTGGTGCAATCAGCCAGGCTTCCAAAAAGGAACCCCTGCAGTTCTTTGCCTGAGGCCCTTCTCTCTTAAAGAGCCAGGAAATCAAGCTCACCCCACACCTCCACCTTAGCAGCACCCTCAACTGACACGGAAGGTAGTAAACATCAGTTTGGATGAGATAACTCTGAATGCCTATTCTACCTTGGCCCCAAGAGCTCCCCAGTAGGATCAGTATCCTCGGTACTAAGTTGCTTAATAAGAAAACCTTGCTTCTTCTGTTCAGTCTCATTTCCCTATTTCCCTACAGCGTTTCCAGGGATCACTGCTCGATCACGATATTCCTTCCTGAACCTGTTCTTGTCTTGGACTTTCATGCGTCAGGTAAGAGTTCATTCCATTCTTTCAGTTGTTCAGGCCAAAAAGCCTGGACTCATCATCCTTGGCTCTCTTTTCTCTCATTCCCTCCATAAAATCCTTCAATATATTCTGTGGGGCTTTATATTCTAAGAGGGGTATTAACCTATGATGTCTCACGTCTAAGACCATTCTTCCAACACTGCTCCAAGGTTATCACCTGATAACATTTATCACCTCATCTCCTACTAGTCTTGTCCATCTTGGGACTATAGTCTCATTGGCTTCCTCGTCGTTCTTTAAATATGCTACACAGTTTTCTATCTCCGAGCCTTGGCACTTATGGCTTCTTCTGCTTGGAACAGTCCTTCCCCAGATGTCTGCGTGGTTACATTCCCTCACTTCTCTAGGTATTTGCTCAAAAGTCATCCTCTCAAGGAGCCCCCACCCCACCTCTCTTTTTAAGACTGTATACTCCCCTGATGTTTCCTCTTGCTCCCACTGTTTTACTTAATTCTCTGTAGAAATGATTACATCTAACATGCTGTACATATTTTTATTTGTTTTCTTTATTGCCTGTCTCTATCACCAAAATACAGTCAGGGTTTTTCGTCTGTTTTGTTCACTGCTGAGTCCCCCCAGAACCTGAAACAATGTTCAACACATATTTAAATGAATGAGCAAATCAATGAAAGATCTTCTTGCGGAGTCTAACACAATTAGCACTGTATCGTCAGAATGTTTACGTTCAGTGTAAACATAGAGATTTTTTTTATAGGGACCTCTTTCTTCTTAGCCAAAGGGTTAGAAAAATCGTGCTTCAGGTCCAATGCCAGTAACTTTTACATTCTCTTTCTCTCCCTCTCTCTCTCTAATTCAGACTCATGCCTAGTCTTCTTTTGTGTCTCATTTTTTTTTTTTTTTGTCATTTTGCTACTCATGATGAGGGATTGATTCCCTGAAGATTTTAAGTGACGTTTTGCGAGAGTTTTTTTTTTTTTTAATTTTTTATGTGACATTTTGAAAATCTAGTTCCTTCTTGTTCACATGCTTCACTTATACTCGCAAGGAATTGACAGCTTATAGAGACACACTTCCTCATTTTTGAAAATGTGTTTCCCTCAAAAAAAGTGTGGAAAAATGCACTCAGTGACTCTGCACATTTTATTACAGATTCTGTGTAGGCCTGCCATCTGTGGAATCAAGGCTCTCTGGTGTGTGGTTCCTAGGGTCACTCCCGAGAGCCCTTGTTGTAGACAAAGGCTGTGCTGACAATCTGCCAGGCTTCTGGTACACGTATGCTTATTTAGACGGGTTCCATTTTGTTCAATCATCTAATTTCACCCTTGATTTCCTTCAGATCTCATGGGTTGGCACCATCTGGATCAAGAGATTCTTTTATATTCAGTATCAGTATGTTTTAGGGTGGTCTGTCACCTCAGCTGAATATAATTTGCTTTCTGCTTTCTCTGTTGCAAAAGACTGTGCAAAGATCCTTTTATATTTTTTAAATGACAAAAGGAGTTACTGGAATCTTCTGTTGTCCTATTATGCCTGAACACCTATTTTGCACTATACCAAATGGTCGCAATGGTTTTCTAGCTGGCTTTTAGCTTTCCATGCATTTTTAAAGCATTTTTTTTAATGACTGTTTGCCCCTGAACCTATCCGAAGTCATCTTGCCCTTCAACTTCCAACACAAGTCCCTTTCCTCAGCCTGTCCTTATCTAACCTTGCATGCCCATCATGCCCATAGTGTGTACCACATAATCCACCTCCAGTAATATCCTCTTACTTGCTTCTAACATGAAAGTTTAAGTCTATTCTTTTCTTATAGTTGATGCCTTAAAAAAATGCAAGTGTGTTAAAAAAAAATACTTCTTGGTAAGTAGGCTGCTTGATATTAACTGGAGAGTCTATACAAAGCAATTTTGGATCAATTCAACAGTGAGACTAAAATATACAAATGACAATTATGACAACTCAATTAGTTGAAAGGAAGGTGGTAAGTATAAATTATACCTTAAACTGGATTTAAATGTGTTAATTCTATTATAAACACAAATGGAAAAATAAGTAGATCATATTTAAGAAACAACACCCATATATAGCTCTCCATTAGTCTCTCTAGCAAGAAGTAGGTCTTAAGACAATTACAAGTATGCAGTGATGCCTTCAATCCAGTTATGAATTCCGAAGAGTCAACATATCAGAGATTAAGAAATACAGAGAGAGACACAATAGAGTAAGACAATTACCTGAAGTCATATGCAGAATAACCTTTGATGGAGAATCCAGACTGCGAATTAGAAAAGTAATGGCACAGACCATTCTGGGCTTTAAATGGGTACTCTGAATCTCTCACCAGTTTTACTTGCGTCTAAAAGAAAACAGTCATCCAAAGTGTTCTCTATTTAAAATGCAGTTGTTTTAGGAATCAAATAGAACTTACTACAATGTGTCCAAATAAGGTTCAACTTGGCCACATCCTCATCATGTGGATGTTCTTTAGGTTATTAAGATCTTAATTTCAATCTTTAGGTGTTTGTTATGGACACGCTAAGTAAATGCAGTACCTTTCTCTTTTACTCTTGTGTTTCCTCTATCTTCCTTCCTTAGAACCTCCTTCCATTTGATCATAGTCTTATCGTCTTTTCTCCTGAGGTTGCAATAGAGCAACTCATTTTCCTTCCAGAGCTTCTGGTTCTGTCAGCAAGTCTTTGAGACTCAGGCAGCACAGGCGATGGCCAGATCAAGCACTCTTTCCTCCCACGTCTCTCTGTGCCATACATCTAGCATAGGTCACGTATTTTTTAGTTGTCGATAGACAAGCCTCCTTTTCTGATTCTGGGCTTATAGAGGTCAAAGGACCCACAATTCACTGTTGCCCCTGATGTGCACCGAGAAGCTTCTGGCATGTAGTAACTCAAAATATGGCAAACGAATAAGGAAAGGCTATTCCAGTTTGGGAAATTCCAGCTTGACAATTTTAAACAAAATACAGCAACATCCTCATTGGCTGGCTTCATGCGGTTGGTCCTGGATACAGGACAACCTCAGAGTCTTCTAAGAAACAGAGGACATGGTGGTGTATTGGATAAAGCCCTCCGGTGAGAGGCAAAAGACTTAAGACACAGTCCTGGCTCAGCTCCTGATTGGGCAACACGATCTCACCCCTCAGGTCTCATTTATTCACCTACGTAAGGAGTTACTAAATGTGCTTATTGCTATTGTCCCCTTTAACTGCAATATTCAGAAATTCTACGGAAATAAGTAATCACATGCTCTCATCTTTCTGGGACATTATGTGATCGTACCTATGAAAAAAAAAAGCATTTACCTATTAAGAAATGCTAAGAAAGAAACATACATATTTTTCTGAAAACAAATCCATGCAAGATTTTTCACACTTTGATCTTTCAATAGCTGACTTGTCTGAAAGCCATTCATTTTTAAATCTTTTGATTCATTCAGGCTTTGGCCATCTAAATTTCAAAACATTCCTTGGTATATGAGAGTAAACTGATTAAATTCTGAATGCATGTGAAATAAATGAAAGAGGAAACAAAGAGTTTAAAGGCTGAGAAACTAGTCACCTTATTCAACCAGTTCAAAGCATTGAGAGTGGAACCTCCCTGGCAGCCATAATTATTATATGAACAGTCAATGACCTGCTGTACACTTAGGTCTTCCAGAGGCTTCCCTTTTATTGCAGATGCAGATTCCACAGCACTCACCACGCTGAAGGCCCAGCATCCTCCACACTGTTTAAAAATAGAAATAGCATTGTATTTAGTATCAAATAATGTTCAAACCAAGTTTGCCCACATCTCTAAATATCACGTTATCAAGTCAAGTAAAGTGAGCAGGATCTGGGGGCCTACAAAATATTAATGCCCATCCTCGAGATTTTCAAATTGACAAAAGAAAGGAAAACCAAAAATTCTCTCTTAAGCACCCAAATATAATTATTAAAGACAAACTGCAATCACCATTGTAAACTAGAACTGCAATATAATTTTAGAGATTTTAGAGATTGAGAGAACACCTGGATGGTCTTTTAAAGACTAATCAGTTCATTGAACATGACTTCTGTTTCTAGGAAGTGTGCCAACTTCCACCCATTCTTCAATTCCTCTTGTTTCTTTCCTGACACTCGACCTCTATGGCATCCGCCATCTCCACCCCAAGGGGCAGAGGCAGTGATGAGGTGATGTGGGGTGAGGATATACATCATCCATGTTGTACTCATTATTTGATGGACACAGGAGCGGAATGAATTACTTTTTAGGCTGTCAAGGGGCCAGTATAGGCATATCACAGATACACATAAAATATCATAATGATCAAAACCCATACTGGTCATTCCTCATTCAAATATTGGCTGACGATCTTCCTGATTCTGAATCTATTAACTTGATTTTATTGGACAAACTGGAATGAAAGAATAAAAGCGTTGGTCCTGAAAAAAAAGGGAGAAGATGGAGGAAATGAAATCAAGGACCATGCACAAGGAAGAAGGATCCATAGAAAAGGCAGAGGTAAGAGTAAGATCTGAAGCTGGGCAGAACTGACTTCATCACAGGACGTGTGCTATAGAGTTAGGCAAAGAAAGGAAGAAGAACAATTGGTTGACTCTGTGGGGTTGTGTTGAGCAACTTTATGGCTTTAAGGGTCTTATCTCCAGTGCCTATGGCATAGGAAAAAAGGCACTAAGGAACTGTATTTCAGGGTCTCCACCCCTTGAGAAAAGTGACTACAGGTTGCCGACACCATACCTCTACCTAGCATTAGTTTACCTTCCCATAGCTGCCCCAGGAAGGCAGTTTCTGCTCAAAAATATCTCTCCCATATATTCCTTTAACTCAAGATTACTAATTAAATTGTATTCCTTTAATACAAAATAGACACCTTTTGGAAAGATTCCGTTTCTGACGAGTTCACTCTTCATTATGAATTTAATAGTAAAGCAAACAATTTGGTGGTAAAACTTAAATCATAACAAAAGATATATTTAAAAAAAATAACAGATGTATAATCTGAGAAGAAGGAAAGGAGCATCCTAACTAGACAGTGACTGAGAAATTGCTTGGTCTAAAACACTATACACGGGGAGGCTGAATGACCTGCTGAGGATTCCAATGCAGGTAAATTGAGACTATATGCCTGCGATTAGGGGGTCGATTTTCCCTGGTCAGCTGACATTCCCTATGCCAATGGGGGTGCAGAGGGGTAGGTTTATCTTTAAAATAAAGTCGGCCTTGGGGTGCCCGGGTGGTTCAGTGGGTTAAGCGTCTGCCTTCGACTCAGGTCATGATCCCAGGGTCCTGGGATCAAGCCCCACATCGGGCTCCCTGCTCAGCGGGAAGCCTGCTTCTCCCTCCCCCTGCTCATGTGCTCTCACTTGCGCTCTCTCTCCCTCTCCCTCTCAAATAAATAAAATCTTTAAAAAAAAAAAAATGTCGGCCTTGACATCTGCCTCTCATTTCACCAGAGTTTCTCCCTTCATTGTCATTTCTGGATAATCGGAGTGTGATTTTACCCAGAGAAATGATGGCTTCCATTACAAGTTTGATTGAACTGAACCTCAAAGGTGACTTCCCATGCATGCATGCTAAGATGATTTTAAAAAGAACAACAACAACAAAACAACCCTAAAACTCACAGTCTGCTGGTTCCTCACTTGGGTTACAACACGCTTGTCCCGCCAGTCAAATCTTAATGGTAAAGACACATTGGGTACGGATGTTTTCACCTCTGCTGGGTATCTGGGCAATCTGGAAGATTTGCTTCTCAAATAAATTGCTGAATAGAAAGAGGTAAAATGAAAAGACAGACAACATTATGTTATAGGGGAGGTCCCCTGGGATTCTTTTTGGAGGAATTTTTCAAACACAAACAGTAGCTTTCTAGTAGAGCCTGCCATTTGTGATTTTCCTTTATGCTTTTTCATAACTTGAAATGTACTCACTGAAAGCTAAAGAATTCCTATAAGACTGGAGCTGCCACATAAAATGACTTGTCTGATAGAACTTGGTCAATAATAAAAATGAGTATAATTGACATCATTAGCTTTATCATAACGCATGGAACTGTGGATGTCTAGAATAGAAATAGCACTAAAAAATGCAGAAGGGATGAAACATTGGCCCTTACAGCCACATGGAAACATCTATAATGATAACATTCAGATCTTAAGCAATAATTAGAAGACAGTAGGCAGGAATTTACATGCTTGACATTCAGTATTTAATAAATGTTAATTATGACTCAATTTACTAGATTCACAATTAAACAGTTCCTCAAAAATTAAGGAAACTGATCGAAATCAGGAAACCAAACAACTAGTAGCACAATCACACTGTACCTTTAAACTCTTCCGGAAACAAATAAGAAAATTGATTTATTCCATAGACGGCACTGGAGTTTTCACGAGGGAATACAGAATTCAAGTATCGGTGTCTATTAAGGCTTTCCTAAAAGAAGAAAAAAGTTAATTTACATCACCTATGTTAAACTTTGCAGAGCAATGTACGTGTAACTGACTTGGGCACATTTTTCAGGTATTAGAAGCAAAGCTTGATTTATTTTTTGCAGATCACAGCGAAAGACTGCATAAGACCTCCAGATCAGAGTTATAGACATTTGTATGAAAACTACCATCTGATTTCAGGTTTGTTTTTTTTTTTTTTTTGATGTAGTGTTCCATGATTCATTGTTTGTGTATAACACCCAGTGCTCCATGCAGTACATGCCCTCTCTAATACCCGTCACCAGGTTAACCCATTCCCCACCCCCTCCCCTCTAGAACCCTCAGTTTGTTTCTCGGAGTCCATAGTCTCTCATGGTTCATCTCTCCCTCCGATTTCCCCCCCTTTATTCTTCCCCTCCTGCTATCTTCCTCTTCTTCTTTTTTTTTTTTTTAACATATAATGTATTATTTGTTTCAGAGGTACAGGTCTGTGATTCAACAGTCTTACACAGTTCACAGTGCTCACCATAGCACATACCCTTCCCTATGCCTATCACCCAGCCACCCCATCCCTCCCACCCCACCCCCACTCCAGCAACCCTCAGTTTGTTTCCTGAGATTAAGAATTCCTCATATCAGTGAGGTCATATGATTGAGACTGGGAAAGGTATGTCTTATCCATTTATAATTCCTCTTCACTAAGCATGTTGAAAGCACTAAATATGTGTTTGTTTAACATAGTGGAAAAATAAAATGAATTGCAAATAAACACTAGATACTAGTAGAAACTGTCAACAATTGACACTCATTAGATTAAAAAATTATGGATTTGGAAAGCGTGTCTGTATCTTTGTATTTCCCAGCACTGTGTAACAAAGCATGAAAAAAGAAATCAGTAAATAATAAATAAACATGATTCTATTCGAGCTTTATAAATCTCTCCACCTCATTAAGGGTAAAAAAGCTTTGTGAGAGCGATGCAGTCCTGGAAATGTTGCAAGAAGATAGATTGACTTGTCTATCTGGAGGGAAAATATGACCATTATTTACAGATTCCTCAGCTCTGAATTTTGTGATAATTTATCTTAAGCTTGTCTTTTGTGACAACACGCCTCAATTTCCTAATGCTAACCAACTGTGTAGGATAAATAAAACTTCAGGGAACTACCATTTGGTAAGTTTCCAAGTCTAGCTCTTATATATTTGTTTATGCATTTATGTGTTTATTGTGTGTCTATCTCATAAACCTCTAAGTAAAATGAGGGCAAGACCTGCCTGTCTTGTTCATCACTGTATTCCCCACACTGAGCACATGCCTGCCACATAATGGATGCTTAATTAACATTTCTTGTTGAATAAATACACAAATGACATTTTACATACCTCGTGCCCTTAAGAACTTTAGCCTGATTATTTTTAAGCAAATTATTACCGGAACTTATCATAATCTTACTATTTCCTTATTGACTATGCCTATTTATTAATGAAATAACAATTGTTAAGTAAATTTTAGGTACTTAAAAATAATCTTGATAAAGCAGAGTTCTGAATATAATTTAGAAAGGAGATGTATAAATATAAAAATAGAAGAGAAATACAAAGCAAGTATCTATATTCCATGTGACAAACACGAACCAGAGACTGATAGCTGCTAAGGAATTTAAAATTCATTCATTTTATAAGTATTGGTTGAACATCTTTGTGGGCTAGAGTAACCAGGGAAGGCATTGAGAATGTAGGACACTAAGAATGCATAGGAAAGCATGTGTTAGCCATGAGAGTGGGAGCTTGTTTGCTGCATGCTGAATTACGACAACTACACGAAGAGAGGCCACGGTTCCCACAGGCCGCATCTAGCCAATGACTGAGCCCCGACGCTGACCTATTTTAGGGAAACATGGGACTCCCCTGAAAGCTGGCTGATGATTAATGAGTCCCTGATGGTTCTCTGACCCTTCCTTTGGCTGCACGGCAGCCTACAGCACTTCTCCAATTTTTCTTCCCTCTCTCCTTCACTCAGGGTCAGAGCTGCAGTGCAATCAGATAGCTCTCCCTGACCCTCTCCCCATTTCTCTCAGTCATTGGTCTCGTGATAAAGAAATGAAAAAAAAAAGGATAAAACACAAATTATCACTATCAAGAATGAGAAAAGGGCCATCACTACGATGCTTCAGTCATTAGAAGAATAATATTTTGAAACCGGTAAGCCAGTAAGTTTTATGAATGTATGTATGAAATGGACAAACTCTTTGGACATCACCAATTGCAAAAGCTGAATTAAGAGAAATAGAAAACTCTAAGCCCAGATGTCTTGTTTGGTGAATTCTATACAATTAAAAAAGAAATAATACCAATCATACACATTCTTTGAGAAAATAAAAGAGAAGGGAACACTTTGCGACTTATTTTATTTATTTAGTTAATTTATTTATTTGAGATAGAGTCAGTGAACAAGAGAGAGCATGAGCGGGGAGAGGCAGAGGGAGAGGGAGAAGCAGGCTCCCCGCTGAGCAGGTAGCCTGATGTGGGGCTCGATCCCAGAACCCTGGGATCATGACCTGAGCAGAAGGCAGACGCTTAACAGCCTGAGCTGCCCAGGCACCCCTGCAACTTATTTTATAAGGCCAGTATTACCCTGATTACAAAACCAGACAAAGACATCTCAAGAAAATAGAACAACGCACCAATAGCCCTCAGGGCTATAGATGCAAAATCCTTCAGAAAATGTTAGCAAATTAAATCCAACAATATTTTAAAAGGACAATGCACCATGACCAAGTGACGTTCATTAAAAAAATGCAACACTGGTTTAACATTTGAAAAGCAATCAGCATAATATACCATATTAATGGAATTTTTAAAAAGGAAGGAAGATCATACATTTTCAGTTGATCCAGAAAATGCCCTCGACATAATTCAAAACCTTTTCGTGATAAAAATCCTCAGCAAACAGTGCATGAGAGCAAATTTCTTGGACGTGATTGAGGGAATCTACGAAACACCTATATCAACCAGAGGCCAACTTCTAAGGGAATCTCATTTGTGAATTTTGTATGTCATTCCAGTGCAATGATTCTTGTCATTTCATGGCTGTCCACAGCCCACACTAAGGCTATTTGATATTTACAATGTGCTTCTTGCCAAAAGCAAAGACCTCTAAACCTCTAAAGCCCAAAGTGCTCATCCTCCCCTTTTTGATTTTGTAAGACCACTAAAAATATTAAAAGTACTTACCATGAGAATTCTGAACAAAACACAATTCTCTTAAACATTTATATACACACACAGTAGATTTCTCTAATCTCTTCTCAGTTTTGCAACAAATGTCTTCACCACACTGCCGTGCAATCTTTGGCTATATAACTCAACCTCTTTGGTCTTTATTTTCTTCATTGACAAGTGGGGTAATTCTGACCCGGCAGAGTGTAAGGACTAAATAAGATAATGTTCGGAAAACACAAATTACAGCGTCTGACAGAAAAATGTCAAATACTCCCATGCTGTATCCTTTTTTTCCCTTTAAACACAGAATACTTGGATATAGAAAATGTCATTCAAAGAGCATGCTTTCAGGTTTTCTTGGATTAAGGTGGAGCTAATCTTTCCCACGGAGTTAGAAATGGCCAATTATTGATTGAAAGAAACAGACAGCTTTCATAGTAAGATGTTATTATCAGTATACCCAAGAATATTTATTCTCCTATTTGCTATGACAGTAGGACACATATCAAGTCCACCTAACAGAGTTTCAAATCACTTAAATTTTAAAAAGCCCTATATTTCATTTCCGGAATTGATTACTCTTTAAAGTGACTTTTCTGGTCTACTTCGATTCCTTCGATGAGAGCAGATTTCCCAGAAGCATCACAAACTGTGAGTCTATTGAGCTTCTGTGCCTCCTCATGTTAACAGCCTCTGTCATAGAATCAATCCTAGGCAAAGGACCAACTGCCACATGTTCTTAACAGAAGGCAATGGAGTAGATCATAAGGGTGTAATAGTATAGTAGACTATACGTACAGTAGCGTCAATGTGCCTAAAGCCATATAAAATATTAAAATGAAAGACCTGAGCCTTAAGGTCACTTATGAAAGAAGAGAGTAAAGTTCTGAGAGGTATACAGGACCTATCATTAGTAGTTTTGAAAGGCGCCGAAGTGTGAAAAACAGACGGGTCATAGGATGGTGATCTATTTTGCGCTATGTGGTGTGTGCCCCCTTATAATGAATCCATGCTTTGGTGGGATGAGCTGTACACTGAAATTACTACAGAAGCAAAAGGTGCTTTGTAAGACCGCCTTTTGTTTAGCACGCCAAACTCATTCTCACTTCTGTTATTCAGACTTTTCCCTTAACAGCCCTCACTGTAGATTCTGAGGTTTGGTGTAGGACAAATCACACATTCTACATATGGATTTAAAATGTTCTCCTTGCTGGTGCTTTCGTTTCTGGAAGTTGCAGTAAGTCCAGGGATGAGCCAAAAGGTAAAATGTTTGTTGCAGTGCTGGAGCATTGCAGAGAATTTCTCTAAAGACTGCGGGAGTTGTAAATCTTACATCAGTGAATCTCAGCTGAGGCAATCTCTCCCTACTTCCTCTTCTCTCCCAAGGATTTTTGGCATTGTCTGGAGACATTTTTGATAGTCACTACTGGCACCTAGTGGGTAAAGGCCAAGGACATTGCTAATCACACTGTAAGGCCCAGGACAGCTCCCCACAACAAATAATTATCCGTTCCAAAATGTCAACAGTGCAGCTGTTGAGAAGGCCTCTACTAGAATAATAAGAACATAAACTTTTATAAATTACTGCTTTACAAAAGTTACCTACACAAAGGATTTTTTATATGTTGTGCTGACATCTGTGTAAAAATAATATGTGTGCATATTTATCATGCAAAGTAAAAAAAAAGAAATATGTAGTCATTTAGTATTTGTGTTTGTGCATGCACATGAAGACTGAATTAAAAAGATACTCTTTTGAGAATTGGTTGAAGCAATTATTTTTCTAGTGTATTAGTCTTTACATTTTTCTGTTTGTTCACTGAAAAATGGATTATAGTACAATGTTTAAATATACAATATCCATTTAATAGGTTATAATTTCCTAGAAGTTGGTACATGTCTTATTCCCCGCTGAATCAGAAAACCCAGACCAGCTCCAATATCAAAATATTGGATAGATGGATGGACAGATGGACAAATGAATGAATAAATTCTGATCCAAGATTTCAAGTTTCTGATATATTTTCATTTTGGCAATGCATGCATTAACCTAGAATCATTGAAAATGGTCACTTGAAGGGGCAGAGCAAGATGGTGGAGGAGTAGGAGACCTGGATTTCGTCTGGTCTCAGGAATTCAGCTGAATAGGGATCAAACCATTCTGAACACCTACGAACTCAACAGGAGATCGAAGAAGAGAGTAGCAACAACTCTCTGAACAGAGAAGCGACCACTTACTAGAAGGTAGGACGTGCGGAGAAGTGAATCCGAGGCGATATTCGGGAGGATAGACGGCGGGGGAGGGGGCCTCCATCGGCCACTACCGGCAAGTGATAGAGCCACGGAGCACAAAATCGGACCTTTTAGAAGTCGGCTCCGCTGAGGGATGTCATTCCAGTGGCTAAGCGAGGGGTGGAAACCTCGCGGTACAGTGTGGACTCAGGACCCTCCGGGTCACAGAAAGACCGGGGGTGCCTGAGTGCAGCAGAGCTCCCAGGTATCGGAGCGGGGAAGCCGGCTGCAGAGACGGAGCCGAGGCGCGGGCTTGGAGCTCGGGGTGGCCCCACCCAGGGCACTCCACCTCCAGCAGGGACCCAACAAGTGGCAGAGCCGGGGAGACTCCCCTCCCTCCCCTGGGAGGAGCGGCGCGGGAGCGCACTGCAGGGATCTGCTGGGTCTGGAGACTCCACAAGAGGTCCGGTGCCAGAGATAGAAACACTCGGTCACAGGCCCGGTGAGCACGGAGTGCGGCCGGAGATCGGGGAGACGGGAGTGACTGCTTTTCTCTGGGGGCGCACTGAGGAGCGGGCCCCGAGTTCTCAGCTCCTCCGGGCAGAGAGTGGGAGGCCATCATTTTCCCCCTAGTCCTCCAAGGCTGTACGGAGAGCTTGCAGGGAACAAAAGCTCCCGAGAGCAAACCCAAGCAGCTTGCTTAGCCTGGACCAACAAGGGCAGGGCAATTCCGCCTCCGGCAAAGACATTTGGGAACCACGGCAACAGGCCCCACCCCCAGAAGATCAGCACGAACAGCCAGCAAGCCAAGACCCAGTTTACCGATCAAGGAGAACAGGAGAACTCCAGCGCTAGGGGGATACTGCACATAGAATTCATGGCTTTTTTACCATGATTCATTAGTTTTTCAAAGTTAATTTTTTTAACTGTTTCTTGGGGGGGTTTTTTTGGAATTTTTCTTTTTCCTTTTTCAACCAACATCTTATCAATCCCTTTTTTAAAAAAAACATTTTTTATTTTTCATTTTTAGAGTCATATTTTATCCCTTCATAGTAGTTACGCTTATTTTTGGCATGTATATATAAGTTCTTCTCTCTTTAAAATTTTGATATACAGTTTCTTCTAACAGATCAAAATATACCCTAAATCACTAGTGTATGGCTTTGTTCTACTCTCCTGCCTGATCACAGTCTCTCCCATTTTTTTCTTTTTTCTTTTTTTTAAATCTTCTTCTTTCTTCTTTCAAACTTCTTATCAATTCCGTTTATAAAACCTTTTATAGGTTTCATCTTTACAGTCATCTTCCATCCCTTCATTGTATCAACCCTTATTTTGTACATACATAAGTCTTTCTTCCTTTAAAATTTTAGGAGGCACTTTCTTCTAACAGACCAAAAACACCCAAAATCTAGTGTGAGGCATTGATCTATGCACTAGCCTGATCATATTTGATCATATTCTGTTTTTTTTTGTTTTGTTCTGTTTTTATTTCTTTTTATCTTTTTCTTTTTTTTCTCTTTCTTTTTTCTTTCTTTCCCTTTCTTTTCCCCTGGTTTCAGGTCTTTTCTGATTTGTATAAAGTATATTTGCTGGGGACGTTGTTAACCTCTTAGCATTTAGTTCTCTCATTTATCTGTTCTCCTCTGGACAAAATGACAAGACAAAAAAAATCACCTCAGCAAAAAGAACAAGAGGTAGTACCGTCTGCCAGGGACCTACTCAATACGGACATTAGTACGATGTCGGACCTAGAGTTCAGAATCATGACTTTAAAGATACTAGCTGGGCTTGAAAAAAGCGTGGAAGTTATTAGAGAAACGCTTTCTGGAGGAATAAAAGAACTAAAATCTAACCAAGTCGAAATCAAAAAGGCTATTAATGAGGTGCAATCAAAAATGGGGCACTAACTGCTAGGATACATGAGGCAGAAGAGAGAATCAGCGATATAGAAGACCAAATGATGGAAAATAAAGAGGCTGAGAAAAAGAGAGAGAAACAACTACAGGATCACGAGGGCAGAATTCGAGAGAGAAGCGATACGATAAGATGAAACAACATTAGAATAATTGGGATCCCAGAAGAAGAACAAAGAGAGAGAGGGGCAGAAGGAATATTGGAGCAAATGATAGCAGAGAACTTCCCTAATGTGGGGAAGGAAACAGGCATCAAAATCCAGGAGGCACAGAGAACCCCTCTCAAAATCAATAATAATAGGTCAACACCCCGACATCTAATAGTAAAACTTACGAGTCCCAGAGACAAAGAGAAAATCCTGAAAGCAGCTCGGGAGAAGAGATCTGTAACCTACAATGGTAGAAACATTAGACTGGCAACAGACCTATCCACAGAGACCTGGCAGGCCAGAAAGGACTGGCATGATATCTTTAGAGCACTAAACGAGAAAAATATGCAGCCAAGAATACTATATCCAGCAAGGCTATCATTGAAAATAGAAGGAGAGGTAAAAAGCATCCAGGACAAACAAAAACTAAAGGAATTTGCAATCACAAAACCAGCCCTAAAAGAAATATTGAAAGGGGTCCTCTAAGCAAAGAGAGAGCCTAAAAGCAGCATAGATCAGAAAGGAACACAGACAATATACAGTAACAGTCACCTTACAGGCAATACAATGGCACTAAATTCATA
>NW_027397066.1:131258546-131258934 GCF_003265705.2 Callorhinus ursinus
TATATATAAGTTCTTCTCTCTTTAAAATTTTGATATACAGTTTCTTCTAACAGATCAAAATATACCCTAAATCACTAGTGTATGGCTTTGTTCTACTCTCCTGCCTGATCACAGTCTCTCCCATTTTTTTCTTTTTTCTTTTTTTTAAATCTTCTTCTTTCTTCTTTCAAACTTCTTATCAATTCCGTTTATAAAACCTTTTATAGGTTTCATCTTTACAGTCATCTTCCATCCCTTCATTGTATCAACCCTTATTTTGTACATACATAAGTCTTTCTTCCTTTAAAATTTTAGGAGGCACTTTCTTCTAACAGACCAAAAACACCCAAAATCTAGTGTGAGGCATTGATCTATGCACTAGCCTGATCATATTTGATCATATTCTGTT